>NW_024743218.1:0-17693 GCF_018991925.1 Homarus americanus | reverse complement strand
GTTGCTAGACATTCCTAGGACAATAAATGAGGTCTTCTAATTACTCGACTAGCGCGGTACAGACATAGTACATCGGGACATAGTAAATGAACATAGGCATTAGACATAAGCATGGACATCAGACATGCTATAATAATATGTAGTAATACAGACATGTGAATAAATGGTACAATGAATGGTAACAAGAGTCCTGGTGTCAGGCGTGTTCACACATCTTGGTATGTACATATCTATACACCTCCCTCCCCCTTTACGCTCGTAGTGCAATCTCGAGCGGCTACGGACTCTTTTTCCATGAGTCGGGGGGAGCGGCGAGGGACAATGGGAGGATCAACTGACGACCTTCGTTCCTGGTCTGGGCAAGGGGACACAGGGGACGGGGAGGAAGGTTCGTCACTAGAGGATGGCACTGGGCGGAGGTGGCGTCTGTTTCGCCACCACACACGACCACTGGGGAGGCGGACTTGGTACGAACGAGGCTCGCCACGGCCCATGACGACCCCAACCTTGTCCCAGCGGTGTGACGTCGGGTCCTGGATTCGTACTTGCTGGCCGACGGCCAACCTGGGAAGGGGGCGGGCTTGGGCGTCATAGTGGCTTGTCACTTGGGCCATCCGGGCAGCCTCACGGCGGTCACACTCGTCCGCCTTGATCTGCCATTCATCTAAGAAGGACTGGGGGTGGGCAGGCACACAAGTACGAAGGGGGCGGCCATACAACACCTGGGCAGGAGAGCGTCCGGCAGGGGTAGGGGTGTTACGGAGTTCCAGTAGGCCCCTGTCGAACTCCTCGCAGTCCAGGTTCCCCGTCGGTGCTGTCTTGAGGATGAGGTATTTTACGGACTTTACCGCTGCCTCGGCGTGGCCATTCGCCTGCGGGTAATGAGGGGAGGTGACGATGTGGTGGACGCCCCAGCGTTCGGCGAAGCTCTTGAACTCGTGGCTATTGAACGGGGGCCCACCGTCGGTTCGGAGGCGGAGAGGCACTCCGACTTCCCGGAAGAAGCAACAAAACATCCGGATGACCCTGGAAGAGGTGGTGTCCCGACCACAGGGAACTACCACGGGCCATCCGGAGAGCCTGTCGGCGACCACCAGGAAAGACTTTCCGGCCACATTAAAGAAGTCGGCGGACACGGACTCAAAGGGCCGCTTTGGGAGGTCATTGCACAGGTACGGCTCTTGTTGCTGGCTGGGTTGGAGTTGCTGGCAAGGCTCACAGGCCTCAACCGTGCTCTTAATATCGGCGTCAATACCAGGCCAGAAGACGGTCTGACGGGCTCTGCGCCTGGTGGCTTCAACGCCGCGGTGGCTGTCATGGAGGCGGGATAAGGTGCGCCGGCGGAGGGCAGCGGGAACGACGATCCTGGGGCCGTACAACACCAGCTCTCCGTCCGCATAGAGGCTATCCCTTAGCTTCCAGAAGGGGAGGGCGGAGGCGTGAATGTCGTAGCGGTTGGTGGGGAATCCAGCGGAGACGTAGTCGAGGAGTTGGACGTATGCCGGGTCTTGAGCGGCGGCGATGCGAAGCTCCTGGAGAGTCCTATCGTCTTCGATGGAGGGCGTCGTCGTCGTCTTGTCAGCAAGAGAAGTGGCTGTGTGTGTCACTAAAGACCGAACGTGAGCAGCGGCCATGGTACAGTCGACTTCATCTTCAGGTGTGGGGCGACTAACAGGGGCTCGGGAGAGGGCGTCTGGTATGCACAGAAGCTTCCCGGCGCGCCACACAGCTGTAAAGACGTAAGGGGCGGTCTTCTCTTTGAGACGTTGGAGGCGAGGATTTTCGATGGCGTCCAACGTGTAGTGATTAAGAATGGGTATGAGCGGGCGATGGTCCGTCATGAGGGTGAAATGCCCAAGGCCGAACAGGTAAAGGCGGCACTTGGCCATAGCCCAGGCGACTGCCAGCATCTCTAGTTCAATGGTGGCGTATCTGGTCTCCGTGTCCGTCAAAAACCTGGAGCCACACTGAACTAAGCACAGTCTACCCTGGCCGTGGTCTTGAAGGAGGGCATATCCGAGGCCGTATAGACGGGAGGCGTCGGTCTGGAGGACCACTGGTAAGGACGGGTCGAAGGGTGCCAAGGCTGGGGGTGACAGCAACGCCTTCTTAACATTCCTGAACGCTAGGTCGTGGTCAGGAGTCCAGAGGAACGAGCGCTTGGGGCTCATGAGGGGGCGTAGAGGTTGGGCTGATGTGGCGATTTTAGGGGAGAAGTCGGCCAGCTGATTTACCAGGCCCATAAATGAGCGAAGGTCGGTCAGGTTCGCTGGAGTAGGGAAGCCCCTGATGGCCTTGACCTTCTCCTCATCAGCTGAGATCCCCTCTGGCGAGATGTTGTAGCCGCAGTAGTTAACTTGGGGGGCGGCGACCACAAATTTATCTTTGTTCAGGGTGATACCATGGGCACGACATCTTGTGAGCATCAGATGAACTCGGTTCAAGTGGGCCGGGAGATCATCGTCGAAGAGCAGGATGTCATCTACGACCTTCACGCAGTTGGTGACACCCTGCAGAGCCATATCCCCACGGAGGCAGTACGCATCCCCCGTTGCTGCGAAGCCCATGGGTCCGCGGCAGTGTTGGAAGCGGCCGTAGGGCGTGATGAATGTAGTGAGGTGGCGATCTTCTTCCGCCAGGTCGACTTGCCAGTACCCATGTAGTGCATCCGCCGTGGTAAAGAACTTTGCAGACGGGGTGACGCTGCGGACTGCTTGGATGGGCGTAGGCGATGGATGGGCGGGACGGGAGACCTGCGAGTTGAGATGGGTGAGGTCCACTGTGATGCGAACACCTACAGGCTTGGGTGCCAAGACCATAGGGTGGCACCACTCGGAGGGCTCCTCGCCAGCGTGTCTGATGATCCCCTGCTGCACCAGAGAATCGAGCTCTGCCTTCACCTTGTCCCGTATGGCAAAGGGGATAGGCCTGGGTGTGTGGATGGCGAAAGGCGTCGCGCCAGGCTTGAGGTGGATTCTCATCGGGGGCCTGTCATCTTCTTGAGCGGCGTCTTCTGGAGGTCGGGCTTGGAGACAAGGACGTCGCTGAACTGACGAAAAAAGAACTCCCGGGCGGCAGCAGGTGTGGTCATGGCTGAAACAGGTATCTCTGCACACCTGTTGAGGTGTGTCACAGCGAGGATGGGCTTTGGGAACTCGGATGAGACGATGGCCAAGTCCTGACAATGGCCACATGACAAGAGAGGGGTTTGGATGCCCTCATGGACGTGGACTGTGGCAAGGCAAGACTTGGGACCGAGCTGTAGTGTTGCCTTGAAGCAACCCAAAGGTGGAGACATCGGGGACCCGTCCGCTGTGAGCACGTCGTTCATGGCTGTGGGTGACAGGCTACTCCTGGGGATGTTGAGGGCGTCCAGGTGTGTTGGTCCAATCACCGTGATGTCCGCGCCCGTGTCAGGTATCATCAGGAGGTTGGAAGAGTTGGTACCGTAGGACAGACGAACATTGACGGGCTTGGGGGACCTGTCACTCGAGGTATCATCCACGCGTCGGCATCCTTTGTTATTCTTGGGAGACGGTGGTGTGGACGTTCTGTCGGGCTGTGAAGAGACGTTTTGACCTGGAGATGGAGGCTTCTTGGTGGACCTGCAACACTTGGCGAAGTGTCCTTGCTTGTTGCAAGCGTTGCATGAGGCCTTGTTGGCAGGACATCGAGGTGTGCGGGGCCAATGGCCTTGAAACCCACAGTTTCGACATGTACTATCAGCCGCAGGGCACTTTCCTGGACCATGCTGGTGCTGACAGTTTCTGCAGGATTCGGGAGAAGAAACTGGTGACTGTGACGGGGGCTGTGGAGGGGACGTCGTCTGCATCTGGCGTTGATTCCTCTTGTAGGTGGAGACGGCGTGGACTTGAGATGGCGATGAGTGTATAGCTGAGGCAGCCTCTCTTGTGGCCTCATACGACCTGCAACAGGTGACGAAGTCGGTGAGGGAAGAGGCGGCGTCGAGGGTGAGGAGTTTCTGAAGCAGGTCCTCGTCACGTACACCCATCAGCAAGATCATCTTGAGCTGGATCTCAGCACAGGTTACAGGATCGCCTGTACATAGGTCCACCTCGGTTGCTAGGTCCTTAAGTCGTGCATAGAAGTCTGAGAATGATTCCCCAGAAGCTTGTTTGCAGGATAGCAGTTCCCTACGACGCAAAGCTTCATTGCGGAGGCCACGGAAATGACTCTGCAAGGCGTTTAAAACCTCTGTCACTGACCTGGGGGAGTCAGGGGGGATGGCTAGCGTGTGCTCTAGGAGGCGTTGAACATCGAGGGAAATGCACGATCTTAATTGGATGAGTTGTTTATGAGGGGGCATTCGGTAGAGGTCAGACATAACAGCAAAGTCTTCGAAACGACGTCGCCATTGACGGTATACTTGATATGTTGCATCAGATTGAAGAGGTGGGGGACTGGGAACTGAAGACTTGCTGTGCAGGGGTGTACTCGAGACGGCAGGCGGTGGAGGAGGCACGGAGAGGTCGACGAGAGTTGAGACTGGAACAGGTGGTTGAGAAGACACTGAGGCATACCTAGGGGAGATAGGTGACGTGTGAGGAGGCGTTGTCTGAAGGATAGATGAAGAGGCTGAAGCTGGCGAGTTGGTTGTGGCAGCTGGTGAAGTCGTCCTCGTTGCCAGCAATTCCAATAGTCGCAGGAGTTTGTGGTTATCAGCTTGGTGTTGTTGTTGAAGTTGAAGGCGGTAAGCTGATTCCTCTGACTGTCTTGACAATTCCTCTTGACGTCGTTTTTCCTCCTCTAATGACGTCTTTGGGCTTCCTTCTCTTGGGAAACTTGTAGGAAGTGGATTAACTGACGTATATCCTGGCTCCCATCCTTTGAATTTGGCGCGCCCGGCGTGTGAGGCGTGAGGGGGGGTGGGAGGGTCTGTGAGGCGTCGTCTTCCTCATAATCCTCATATAAATTTCCCAGCAAATCGTCGTGGTCAGACATCTCGTGCTTGGTATTGTTGCGATGGGAAAGACAAGGAGAATAAGGTGAAGTGCTATATTTTCGCCAATGGATTTGCTTAAGTGCAGGAACTGGCTGGCAAGTAAAAGAGTACTGACTGTAATATTTGTGAAGTGAGAGGAGGCGGCTAGCGGCGGTGTATTCCTCCGCGCGCCCGGGCGAGATGCTGGTGTTCAGTGGAGGGACGCGGGCAGTGGCTTGCGAGCCTCCGTGGATGGGGGGTGTATGCCGGAAGTGCTGTCTTGGAAACTGGGCTGGAGGCGTGTCTGCTACCTGTAGGGCCGCAGAAACATAGCAAAGAGACATGAAAGGCACTGCACTTCACTTAGGGCACTTCACAAGGTCACAAAGCACTTTAAATCCAGGGGCACTGTGGAGTATATCTTCTGGGCGGGAAACAGACGAGGCCGGAAACAGACGGGGCCAGCTCTTGAGGCTTGTAAACTGTCGTGTTGGAGCTACTCAGACTGCGCCATGTGGTGTGGTGGATGTAATCCTAGACAAGGTTCTTGAAACTCCAGGGCACGAGCAGTAGGTATATTCAATAAGTGGTACAAGGCTGGGCGTGATAGCCAACCGATACAGGAGCGGTTACTAGGGACCCCGGACCGTAGGTAGGCCGAGGCTGATCTGAGGGAAATTAGCTAGCCAGGCAAAGAGAGTTGCTAGACATTCCTAGGACAATAAATGAGGTCTTCTAATTACTCGACTAGCGCGGTACAGACATAGTACATCGGGACATAGTAAATGAACATAGGCATTAGACATAAGCATGGACATCAGACATGCTATAATAATATGTAGTAATACAGACATGCGAATAAATGGTACAACGAATGGTAACAAGAGTCCTGGTGTCAGGCGCGTTCACACATCTTGGGTATGTACATATCTATACAATATGTAGGGTATCTACAGATCCACTGTGGAGGTGCATGACCACTGTGGTGTGGCCTTCACTTTGTGGTCATGGCTGACGCCAGTAGGCACTCAGAACGCGTCGTCTTCTGGAATGTAAAAGCTTTTAGGATTTCCCTCACTTCATGGTTGCCTCGCAGAAGGAAGAATGTGGTTGGGTTCAGAAGCTTTTGTGAAAATGGGTAAGACACGACCTCAATGCCATAGTCACCCCTATCAACATAATCACCAAGAAACAGGAAGTTTGCAGGTGTAAGTCCTGGACCCTCTCTCCAGAGGACTTTTTCAAAGCAAATTAAGTCTCGGTAATTTCCATGAAGGTCACCTACAATATAACATGGTGAAGCCAGCCTTAAATGACGAGCCTCATTCTCAAATAAATCCTTCACAGAAGAGCAGAGGGAGCTGATAAAGTGTGCCAGTTTTGTCATATCCACCTCTCCCCAATGTAAAGGTGCTTTGTCATTTCTTTCATGTTCAAAGTAGCGAAGTGCAGTAAACATTTCATTTGGCAAAGAATTCCGGATAAAGGCTTCTACAGACTCGAATGCGTCACACACTCGATGGCGTACGCCATCAGCACGAAATCCAGTATCACACACTTCACCATCACGTTCCATATCAGTAAGAGGCGAATGTCTGTGATCTGGCCTGACCTTCGAGCTTTGACTGTGCGGTGGGCAAGTGTGTACGTGTTGGAAGGAGGAGTCACCAATGCTCTAGCACTTAATGGTATGGATCCTGCAACATCTTGGGAATCATTTCCAATGTTGGAAACTGGAGCATTTTCAGAAACACCAACACTGAACAAGTCGTTCTTATGATCCATGATGTGATTCTTCTTTAACTTCTTGTTTTGTAATCCAGCTGAAGCTGGGCATTCCAATCCAGAAGAGACAAGACTTCTGACTGGGCTTTGGAGTCTTCTATTCCTGTATGACCCATCTTTCTGCATTAAATACAGGATGATGGAGTTCCTAGCACGGAATAGTTGAGAAGTACCACGAAAACGCAAACTACCCACAGCTATGAGGAATCTTTTTAGTCACCCGAGTTGTCCCTGCTTCACAAAGTTTTTTATAAGCTTTCTTTGCATTTACTTCAATGATGTCCTCAGTGACTGCATGTCCATGTACTTTTGCAATTTCTTGGACCATTGCCTTCACTCTCTCCATCTCCATAATATCATTTTTTGCATAATACCTGAATATGTACCGACACCTCAGTTTTCCCGATTTTCCTCCATGACGCATCACTTGATCCATTGTAACTACTGGTCTCCTCTGCCTCACAGGGAATCTGTTTGCAGGCTGATCTTCCACACTTCCGCAATCATTTTCATCTTCTGTTTCATCTGAACCTGAGTCCGAGGAAGAATCATAAGGTGAAAGTAGGGGCACATTCAACTGAACAAGCATGTCTCTACTTATAAATTTTTTTACTTTCTCAGCTGGTCTCTTTATCACCGCACTTTCATATTTTTGGGTTGGCCTTCCTCAGAGGAACAACGATGATTTTGGTTACACTGCTCAACAACAAACGTCTTACATTAATTGCGTGTCACCCACATACTTATCATAACAGTCAATGACCTCATTACCTCGGTCATCCCTTCTTACAATAACACTCAACACATCAGACTGCTCTACCTGTTACATTACAAAAAGAATTGGCCTTCATCAGAAGAACAACTATTATTTTCATGACACTTCTCTTGATGAGCAGATGGGGTACTTCCCAGGTAATCATACCAGTACCGGTGCCACGCCTGGTATTAGGAAGTCGCTCCCCGTAGCGACCGCGAAACTTCTCTAGTATATAGTGATTTTCTCCTATCCTGGGTGGTGATATGTAGGGTATCTACAGATCCACAGGTGAGGTGCATGACCACTGTGGTGTGGCCTTCACAGTGTGGTCATGGCTGACGCCCGGTAGGCACTCGGAACGCGTCGTCTTCGGGAATGTAAAAGCTTTTAGGATTTCCCTCACTTCATGGTTGCCTCGCAGAAGGAAGAATGTGGTTGGGTTCAGAAGCTTTTGTGAAAATGGGTAAGACACGACCTCAATGCCATAGTCACCCCTATCAACATAATCACCAAGAAACAGGAAGTTTGCAGGTGTAAATCCTGGACCCTCTCTCCAGAGGAGTTTTTCAAAGCAAATTAAGTCTCGGTAATTTCCATGAAGGTCACCTACAATATAACATGGTGAAGCCAGCCTTAAAAGACGAGCCTCATTCTCAAATAAATCCTTCACAGAAGAGCAGAGGGAGCTGATAAAGTGTGCCAGTTTTGTCATATCCACCTCTCCCCAATGTAAAGGTGCTTTGTCATTTCTTTCATGTTCAAAGTAGCGAAGTGCAGTAAACATTTCATTTGGCAAAGAATTCCGGATAAAGGCTTTTACAGACTCGAATGCGTCACACACTCGATGGCGTACGCCATCAGCACGAAATCCAGTATCACACACTTCACCATCACGTTCCATATCATGTAAGAGGCGAATGTCTGTGATCTGGCCTGACCTTCGAGCTTTGACTGTGCGGTGGGCAAGTGTGTACGTGTTGGAAGCAGGAGTCACCAATGCTCTAGCACTTAATGGTATGGATCCTGCAACATCTTGGGAGTAAATTTCAATGTTGGAAACTTCAGACATTTCAGAAACACCAACACTGAACAAGTCGTTCTTATAATCCATGATGGCGGATTCTTCTTTAACTTCTTGTTTTGTAATCCAGCGAAGCTGGGCATTCCAATCAGAGACAAGACTTCTGACTGGGCTTTGGAGTCTTTTATTCCTGGATGACCCATCTTTCTGCATTAAATATGAGATGATTGAGTTCCTAGCACGGAACAGTCGAGAAGTACCACGAAAACTCAAACTACCCACAGCTATGAGGAAACTTTAGTCACACTAGTTGTCCCTGCTCCACAAAGTTTTTTATATGCTTTCTCTGCATTTACTTCAATGATGTCCTCGGTGACTGCATGTCCATGTACTTTCTTGGACCATTGCCTTCACTCTCCATAATATAATTTTTTTGCATAATACCTGAATATGTACCGACACCTCAGTTTCCGTTTTCCTCCATGACGCATCACTTGATCCATTGTAACTACTGGTCTCCTCTGCCTCACAGGGAATCTGTTTGCAGGCTGATCTTCCACACTTCCGCAATCATTTTCATCTTCTGTTTCATCTGAACCTGAGTCCAAGGAAGAATCATAAGGTGGAAGTAGGGGCACATTCAGCTGAACAAGCATGTCTCTACTTATAATTTTTTTTACTTTCTCAGCTGCTCTCTTTATCACCGCACTTTCATATTTTTGGGTTGGCCTTCCTCAGAGGAACAACGATGATTTTGGTTACACTGCTCAACAACAGACGTCTTACATTAATTGCTTGTCACCCACATACTTATCATAACAGTCAATGACCTCATTACCTCGGTCATCCCTTCTTGCAATAACACTCAACACATCAGACTGCTCTACCTGTTACATTACAAAAAGAATTGGCCTTCATCAGAAGAACAACTATTATTTTCATGACACTTCTCTTGATGAGCAGATGGGGTACTTCCCAGGTAATCATACCAGTACCGGTGCCACGCCTGGTATTAGGAAGTCGCTCCCCGTAGCGACCGCGAAACTTCTCTAGTATATAGTGATTTTCTCCTATCCTGGGTGGTGATATGTAGGGTATCTACAGATCCACAGGTGAGGTGCATGACCACTGTGGTGTGGCCTTCACAGTGTGGTCATGGCTGACGCCCGGTAGGCACTCAGAACGCGTCGTCTTCTGGAATGTAAAAGCTTTTAGGATTTCCCTCACTTCATGGTTGCCTCGCAGAAGGAAGAATGTGGTTGGGTTCAGAAGCTTTTGTGAAAATGGGTAAGACACGACCTCAATGCTATAGTCACCCCTATCAACATAATCACGAAGAAACAGGAAGTTTGCAGGTGTAAGTCCTGGACCCTCTCTCCAAAGGACTTTTTCAAAACAAATTAAGTCTCGGTAATTTCCATGAAGGTCACCTACAATATAACATGGTGAAGCCAGCCTTAAAAGACCACCTCTCCCCAATGTAAAGGTGCTTTGTCATTTCTATCATGTTCAAAGTAGCGAAATGCAGTAAACATTTCATTTGGCAAAGAATTCTGGATAAAGGCTTCTACAGACTCGAATGCGTCACACACTCGATGGCGTATGCCATCAGCACGAAATCCAGTATCACACACTTCACCGTCACGTTCCATATCATGTAAGAGGCGAATGTCTGTGATCTGGCCTGACCTTCGAGCTTTGACTGTGTGGTGGGCAAGTGTGTACGTGTTGTAAGCAGGAGTCACCAATGCTCTGGCACTTAATGGTATGGATCCTGCAACATCTTGGGAATCATTTCCAATGTTGGAAACTGGAGCATTTTCAGAAACACCAACACTGAACAAGTCGTTCTTATGATCCATGATGTGATCCTTTTTTAACTTCTTGTTTTGTAATCCAGCTGAAGCTGGGCATTCCAATCCAGAAGAGACAAGACTTCTGACTGGGCTTTGGAGTCTTTTATTCCTGGATGACCCATCTTTCTGCATTAAATATAGGATGATGGAGTTCCTAGCACGGAACAGTTGAGAAGTACCACCAAAACGCAAACTACCCACAGCTATGAGGAATTTTTTAGTCACCCGAGTTGTCCCTGCTTCACAAAGTTTTTTATAAGCTTTCTTTGCATTTACTTCAATGATGTCCTCAGTGACTGCATGTCCATGTACTTTTGCAATTTATTGGACCATTGCCTTCACTCTCTCCATCTCCATATCATTTTTTGCATAATACCTAAATATGTACCGACACCTCAGTTTTCCCGATTTTCCTCCATTACGCGTCACTTGATCCATTGTAACTATTGGTCTCCTCTGCCTCACAGGGAATCTGTTTGCAGGCTGATCTTCCACACTTCCGCAATCATTTTCATCTTCTGTTTCATCTGAACCTGAGTCCGAGGAAGAATCATAAGGTGGAAGTAGGGGCACATTCAGCTGAACAAGCATGTCTCTACTTATAAATTTTTTTAATTTCTCAGCTGCTCTCTTTATCACCGCACTTTCATATTTTTGGGTTGGCCTTCCTCAGAGGAACAACGATGATTTTGGTTACACTGCTCAACAACAAACGTCTTACATTAATTGCGTGTCACCCACATACTTATCATAACAATCAGTGACCTCATTACCTCGGTCATCCCTTCTTACAATGACATTCAACACATCAGACTGCTCTACCTGTTACATTACAAAAAGAATTGGCCTTCATCAGAAGAACAACTATTATTTTCATGACACTTCTCTTGATGAGCAGATGGGGTACTTCCCAGGTAACCATACCAGTACCGGTGCCAGCCTGGTATTAGGTGTAGGTTATGTATATAAGCTACTGTGCCGAGTAGTAACCCTGTATATAAGCTACTTTGCCGAGTAGCTTTTATATATATTATCACGTGGCAACACTGCACGTTATGTGGCAACATTGCCCCGAGGCTGCCATATGGCAAGGCAGCCTCAGTCTGACTGTGTGAGTCGTGCATGGCACACGCGAGTCACCACTTGTATTTCTCTCATCCATAATAAACGGACTCAGTGTTACACGGTGTTTCCCTACCCATCACTGCATTCTCCTGGGAACACTCGCAACTTTCATGGCGCAGTGGCTAGGATTTGTGGACTTACAAAGTGTGTGAACAATGCCGAGACAGTTACGTCTGCCGGTGATGCGTCGACTCATAGTGTGTTGTGTTGTGTTGCGCTGTGTTTCGCCGCGATGTGCAGTGTTGGGCCGTCACAGTGCTTTTTAGTGACGGTGGCAGTGTTAGTGTCAGTGTATTAGTGTGTCTAGAGCTGCGAGTTGAGCATTGGCCTGTTTTTTGTGGTACCCACGGAGCACCCCGGCGTACACCCTTCTCGTGTGACATCCCGGGAGAACTGCCGGTCTCACCCCCACCCCCGGCGGCTCTAGCCACCGGCCTTAAGGCCACCACGCTCCGCTCTCTCAGACACACACACACACACGCACGCACGCACTCACTCACGGACAGAACAGTGGACTATATGCGTTATCTCTGTGCTGTTTATGTCATATATATGTGGTTCGAGCTTTTGAGGCGCCACTTTATATACTAAACAGTGCAGTCCACGCACGCACAAAGATGGGAGGTAAGAAGGGACAACTTCAAGATGGGAGACACGACTCCCCACTACCTTCTCCTCCACAGGGCGCAGACTCTCATCCTCCACCTCCAGTGACGGACATTGCCACAATTCTGAGGTGGATGGACGACCGGGACGAGAGACGCAGAAAGATGGAACTTCAGAGGGAGGAGACACGAAGAGAGGAGGAAAAGTTGCGCTTTGAGGCACTATTGGCGACCCTGGCGCTAACCCACCCTCACTCACAGGTAGCGCGCTTATAGGCGCCAGTACCCTCCCTCCTCCACCACATTAGCGTCCCGCAGGCACTCTTGCTACCCCAGCAGCTCCCAAGGCATCTGTTCAACCCCCACCCGCCCTCTCACCAGACGTCATGTTTCAGCTTTTTCGTGAGTGGAGGCGGCGTTGGACAGGTTACTCCACGATGGTGGACCTTGACAGCATGCCTCCAAACAAACAGCTCATCCAACTGCGGATGTGTTTGTCGCTGGAGACCCAGAGAGTTTTGGAGCACATGTTGCAAGTGCCTCCCGATTCTACCTCTTCAGTGACGGATGTGCTCGACCTTTTACAGGAGCATGTTAAGGGTCGGAACAATGAGGCTTTGCGTCGCCGTGCCTTCACCAGCTGCAAGCAGGCGGAGAACGAATCCTTTGACGACTTTTTTGTACGCTTGAAGAGTTTTTCAGAGGAGATCGACGTCTGTAAGGCGCACAGCCGGGAATGTGAGGAAGCCTGGATCAAGCACGGGATCTTGGCAGGTGTCAGGCAGGAAGAGTTGGTGCAGCGACTCATCCCCCTGGACGCTTCCTCCACACTCCAGGTGGTAGTGACTGAATGTCGGTCATACGAGGCCACCAAGTCCGCCACCTCTGCCTTACGGGCCCCACCTGCTGTGAGAGCTATCTCACAATACAAGAAGGATAAGAAGGCGGCCAACAACGCGAAGGCTGCCACACGTTCTTCCACGCCTCCGCCTAGTGCTTCCTGTGGCAACTGTGGAAAGCAGCACAGCCCCAAGACTTGCCCGGCCGCCGACGCACTGTGTCGTGGATGTGACCGTAAGGGCCACTGGTCTAACACAGACAGGTGCCCTGCACGAGGCCACAAGTGTCAGGCCTGCGGTCGCTATGGACACTACGACAAGTGCTGCCGCCAACCCAAGCCCAAAAGCCCGAGACGAGGAGGACAGCAGCGCACTTCCCTCGGGGTGGTTCGCACGCAGCCCCCTCCAGATGGCCCACGCAGCCCCAAGCAGCAGCGGAGTCACATCATGAGGGTGGAATCGACCACACGCCCCAGGGCTACCCCTTCCCCTACTATCCGCGTCACCGTCACACACGGTGATGTGTCGGGTCACATTGAGGTGATACCGGACACCGGCGCCGATACTATGGTGATTGGGTTGAAGCACCTCCAGAAACTGGGCCTCACCAAACGCGGCCTGGGACCACCGCCGCAGCTGCAGTACTACAATGCGGACGGTTCCTAGATGACGGACGCTGTGGGCTCCTTTCAAGCCGAGATCACCTACGGCGACAGGTCGTGTCACGGATGGATCGACGTGCAGCCTACTCTCGCTACACCCTTGTTGTCGTGGGAGCACTGCAAGGAGTTAGGTGTGGTGCCCAGAGACTTTCCTGAGCAGATCCCAGCTGCTTGGTACACCGCCAGCAGGGTGCGGGAATCAACGAGCGACGTGCCTGGCGCTGCCGCACAGAGCTGCCCAGATCCCGCATCCACTCCCGCCCCGCCTCCACCCAAGTCACGGCTGCTTCCTCTTCACAGCGAGACGTCTCCTTCAGCCGCAAGGGCCTACTTCCTGAAGGAGTACTCGGATGTGCTGGTGACGAAGGAGGCCCTACGGACCGCGCCATTGAAGGCTATGGCGGGTCCGCCTATGAGGATACACCTGCGGGAAGATGCACAGCCGTTTGCCATACACACTCCCTGGTTGATTCCTCTCGCCTTCAGGGATTCAGTCAAGAAGGAACTGGATTCCATGGTGGCCCAGGGTGTCATCGTACCCGTTGGTGACGACCCATCCCCTTGGTGCCACCCTCTAGTCGCTGTGGCTAAGACTAGCGGTGGAGTGCGGATTACTACCGACTTGTCTAAGCTTAACAGCCAGGTGCCCCGTCCCGCCCACCTTTCACCCACACCTTTTGCAGCTATACGGAGTGTGGATCCGAAGGTACGGCACTTCTCGACGATGGACGCCCTCTGTGGTTACTGGCAGATCCCACTGAAGAAGGAGGATCAGCCACTGACCACTTTCATCACGCTTTACGGACGCTTCCGCTACTGCCGTGGCCCTATGGGATTCGCTGCTACGGGGGACGCCTTCTGTCTGCGTGGTGACATGGCACTTCAAGGCGTGACCAACTACGTGAAGGTAGTGGATGACGTCCTCCTCTACGATGAGGACTACCTGACGCATCTTCGCCGCATCGACGAGGTACTGACCAGGTGTAGGACGCACGGCATCACTCTGAATGCCGAGAAGTTCGTCTTGGCCGCACCTGCAGTGTTCTTCTGCGGCTACCGACTCTCAAGGGATGGCATTGCTGCAGACCCGGAGAAAGTTCGCGCCATAGCGGACTTTGCAAAACCTGCCAACCTTATGGATCTCAGGTCTTTCATGGGCCTGGTGAACCAGCTGGCAGAATTTTCTCCTGACGTCTCCGTCACTGCCGGGCCTCTCCGCCCCCTGATGAGCCCCAAGAGGACGTTCACGTGGACCCCTGACCACGACCTCGCCTTTCATAAGGTGAAGGAGGCCCTGTCAAGTCCACCTATCCTCGCTACTTTCGACCCAGCGCTCCCCACCGTCCTCCAGACAGACGCCTCGCGCCTGTACGGGGTTGGTTACGCCCTTCTCCAGGATCACGGTGGAGGAAAGTACCGGCTCGTACAGTGTGGCTCTCGCTTCCTCACCGATGCTGAGTCTCGCTACGCTACCATCGAGCTGGAGCTGCTGGCAGTGGTATGGGCCTTATCGAAGTGCAAGTTTTACTTGATTGGCCTACAGCACTTCGACCTCATCACAGGCCACAGGCCCTTGGTCCCCATTCTTAACCACTATTCGCTGGACGCCATCGAGAATCCCCGCCTCCAGAGCCTGAAGGAGAAGATTTTCGCCTTCGTTTTCACCGCGGCTTGGTGCGCAGGTAAGGAGTTGTGCATCCCGGATGCCCTCTCCCGCTCCCCAGTCAGCCGCCCTACACCTGAAGACGAGATGCTCAGCACCGAGGCCGGTTTCTCCGTCAGCAACATCGTCACCTTGCAAGCCGTACAGTCCCTAGCCAGCACCCAGGCCTCAGTGTTGCCAGCCGGCAGCGATCTGGCCCTTGAGGAACTATGGACCGCGGCACGCGACGACCCCTCCTACACTCAGCTCTTGGAGAGTGTGAGGACTGGGTTCCCTCGCGACCGTTTTGACCTCCACAACGCCCTACGCCCGTATTGGAAGATACGTGAGGACCTCTACGCAGATGGGGACCTCGTCCTGTACGGTGCCCGTGTGGTCGTCCCTGCAGCTCTCCGTCGTCACGTTCTGGCCCACTTACACGACAGCCATCGTGGAGCAGAGGCCACCAAGCGCCACGCAAGGCAGGCTGTGTACTGGCCCGACATTGACGCGGATATCGTCAATACGGTCCGTGCCTGTGAGCCGTGCCAGATCATGCAGCCCAGTCAACAGCAAGAGCCCCTCTTGTGCGACGACGAACCCACCAGGCCCTTCGAGTCCGTGTCGGTTGATTTCTTCAGCACAGCTGGGAAACATTTCCTAGTTGTCGCCGACCGACTCTCTGGTTGGCCTGTGGTGGTAATCTGTGGCTCGGACACGACGTCCGTGGCCACCATTCGCCACTTCCGGCACCTCTTTCGTGACCTGGGCGTCCCCGTACGTCTGCGGACGGACGGTGGGCCACAGTTCACCAGCCGGGACTTCACAAGATTCCTGGAGCGTTGGGGAGTCCGCCACATCGTGTCAACACCCCACTACCCACAGTCAAACGGCCATGCTGAGGCTGCGGTCAAGACAGTCAAGCACCTCATCCTCAAGGTGGCCCCTTCAGGCAACATAGACTGTGAGGCGTTTGACAAAGGACGAAATCCAGTATCACACACTTCACAGTCACGTTCCATATCATGTAAGAGGCTAATGCCTGTGATCTGGCCTGACCTTCGTGCTTTGACTGTGCGGTGGGCAAGTGTGTACGTGTTGGAAGCAGGAGTCACCAATGCTCTAGCACTTAATGGTATGGATCCTGCACCATCTTGGGAATCATTTCCAATGTTGGAAACTGGAGCATTTTCGGAAACACCAACACCTAACAAGTCGTTCTTATGATCCATGATGTGATCCTTTTTTAACTTCTTGTTTTGTAATCCAGCTGAAGCTGGGCATTCCAATCCAGAAGAGACAAGACTTCTGACTGGGCTTTGGAGTCTTTTATTCCTGGATGACCCATCTTTCTGCATTAAATATAGGATGATGGAGTTCCTAGCACGGAACAGTTGAGAAGTACCACCAAAACGCAAACTACCCACTGCTATGAGGAAACTTTTTAGTCACCCGAGTTGTCCCTGCTTCACAAAGTTTTTTATAAGCTTTCTTTGCATTTACTTCAATGATGTCCTCAGTGACTGCATGTCCATGTACTTTTGCAATTTCTTGGACCATTGCCTTCACTCTCTCCATCTCCATAATATCATTTTTTGCATAATACCTGAACATGTACCGACACCTCAGTTTTCCCGATTTTCCTCCATGACGCATCACTTGATCCATTGTAACTACTGGTCTCCTCTGCCTCACAGGGAATCTGTTTGCAGGCTGATCTTCCACACTTCCGCAATCATTTTCATCTTCTGTTTCATCTGAACCTGAGTCCGAGGAAGAATCATAAGGTGGAATTAGGGGCACATTAAGCTGAACAAGCATGTCTACTTATAAATTTTTTTACTTTCTCAGCTGCTCTCTTTATCACCTCTCTTTCATATTTTTGGGTTGGCCTTCCTCAGAGGAACAACGATGATTTTGGTTACACTGCTCAACAACAGACGTCTTAAATTAATTGCGTGTCACCCACATACTTATCATAACAATCAGTGACCTCATTACCTCGGTCATTCCTTCTTACAATAACATTCAACACATCAGACTGCTCTACCTGTTACATTACAAAAAGAATTGGCATTCATCAGAAACACAACTATTATTTTCATGACACTTCTCTTTAGCAGATGGGGTACTTCCCAGGTAATCATACCAGTACAGGTGCCACGCCTGGTATTAGGAAGTCGCTCCCCGTAGCGACCGTGAAACTTCTCTAGTATATAGTGATTTTCTCCTATCCTGGGTGGTGATATGTAGGGTATCTACAGATCCACAGGTGAGGTGCATGACCACTGTGGTGTGGCCTTCACAGTGTGGTCATGGCTGACAACCGGTAGGCACTCGGATCGCGTAGTCTTCGGGAATGTAAAAGCTTTTTGGATTTCCCTCACTTCATGGTTGCCTCGCAGAAGGAAGAATTTGGTTGGGTTCAGAAGCTTTTGTGAATATGGGTAAGACACGAC
>NW_024743217.1:0-7500 GCF_018991925.1 Homarus americanus | reverse complement strand
TAAAGCACTAGACAAGGGTCAAGGCCAGAGAACGAATGGACACGTCTAACCTATGCCACGGATTTTCGCTACTGGGGTGGCGTGGGTACGCCGCCGAAAAGCGCGTCTCATCTCACGTGATCCAGACATTTGCTAGATATTTTATATAATTAATTAATACTCTCTTGATTTGAACTTAACAGAGTAAGACAATGATGCATATTAATAACATACATAAATATACAATTAACCTAAGTAACTAAGAACAATAATAATATAATAAGTACAATTAACAAATTATTAATAGCTTGTGTGAAATGGAGGCGTGAACATATGCCTCACGCTATACGAGTTCCCGAGCGCTCAGGCACGTGACACTACATATATTTAACGGTAATTTGATGATGTCCCTGAATATGTAAATAACGAAACTATTAAATATTAGCTTACGTGTGTGTGTGTGTGTGTGTGTGTGTGTTAAGGGTTGGGGATCACCATAACTCAATGAGGTGGTGGAGGTTGAGAGGCGCCCACCTCTCCAGGACCGCCTGTCATGAGGTCGGAAGTATCATATAACATCCGGAAGTCAAAATGAAAATTTCATGAAGACGTTTAAGACTTGACACACACACACACAGTAGTATGTGGGGATTTAAATGAAATTGACACCACTGATATCCAGGACCAGCTATCACTATCACAAGTTGTGACCTTCCCCACACACGGCCAAAATACCCTTGACCTTATCTTAACTGACTTAGCGGACCAGTACCAACCACCTCAACCAATGCCCCCTATCGGGTGTAGCACACACTTATCAGTGCTCTGGTCCCCAGCTGCCACTCCCACTCAAGTACAGAGACCCTACATCAAGACCTACAGGCCGATTACTGACTCTGCAGTGCGCCTCTTCGGGCAGTGGATAGTTCACCATCCCTGGACTGAAGTACTTAGCGTGGATGACGTGGAAACCAAATGGATAAATTATACCAACACCACCACGGAAGCTCACCACCACTTCTTCCCCGAGAAGTCCGTCAGATCTCACCCAGCTGACTTGCCCTGGATCACACCTCGGATCAAAAGACTTATGCAACAGAGAGACAGAGCCTTTCATCTCAATGACCACATCCGCTACAGGTCCCTTCGCAACCGAGTCATCCGCGAAATACGCACTGCAAAGAAGTCCCACTACCCAACCAAATTACAACACCTGAAGCAGACCAACATCAGTCAATGGTATGGTAAGCTTAAAGAACTCTGTGGACTAAACAATAAGACACACCCCCTCCCCTTCCTTAGCCATCTCACTAATGTTGACGCAGCTGAGCAAACAAATAACCATTTCGCTACTATATGCCAGACGCTCCCACGGCTTGACACAACCACTCTCCCTGCTTACCTACCAGCCCCCCTTCCCACTGACTTAGTAGAAGAATTTGAAGTAGCAAAACGCCTGGACAAACTAAAATTAAAACGCTCTACCACCCCCATTGACTTACCAATGAAACTCTTCAAGGAGTTCTCCCCGGAGCTTGCTAAACCCCTCTGCTCCATCATCAATGCTTCTCTCAGTCAAGCCAGATGCCCAGCTGACTGGAAGACCTCTTATGTATCACCAGTGCCCAAGTCAACCAGCCCACAATCCTTAAATCAGCTACGACCTATTGCAATCACCCCAATACCCAGCCTAATCTGTGAAAGTTTTGTGTTTGACTGGGCTTATGCTGATATTGCAGGAGTCGTAGACCCTCAGCAATTTGGCAACATGAAAACTTCCTCCACCACTCACTGTCTTGTCAGCTTTCTCGATTACATATACCGCCATCTCGAGAAACGAAAAACGTCTGTAGCTGTCGCCTTCATTGATTTCACTAAAGCGTTCGACCTAGTCGACCACAATATAATCATAAACAAAGCTATTGACCTCGGGCTTCGGAGAAGTCTCATACCATGGCTTACAGACTTCCTCAGTGACCGACGCCAAGCTGTACGCTTCCGAGGGGCTGTCTCCACCTTTCAGTCACTCACCTGTGGCGTCCCCCAAGGCACCAAGATGGGACCACTCTGCTTCCTTATGCTCATCAATGATGCCCTAAGAGAAACCCCTGCTCGCTGGAAATATGTCGACGACTCCACCATTGGGATCAGCGTCAACAATTCTGCTCCCCAACTATACCGCCCTTCAGGATTTATTGACAGTCTCCAAAACTGGGCCACCAACAACCATGTCACCATCAACCATACCAAGACCATGGTTATGCACATCAACCTCTCCTCCGACATTGTCCCACCTCCTTCCATTACTCTAGGTCCGAACACACTCCAGGTTGTAGATTCCACGAAGCTCCTCGGCGTCACCATAGACAACAAACTAAATTGGAAACCACACGTCAGTGAAGTTGTCAAATCCTCCAGTTTCCGTCTCCACCTCCTCCGCCGACTCAAGTCCCTCGGAGTTCCTGCACGAGCTCCTCAGTGTTTACACAACATTCATACTTCCCAAGCTCACCTATGCCTCCCCCACCTGGTCTTCCTCCCTAAATGCCACACAACGTAAACACCTAGAAAAAGTGCAAAAGAGGGCATGCAAGATTATTCTCTCCCCTTCCTACTCCACATATCAAGAAGCGCTCAACACACTGACCCTTTCGACTCTCACTGACCATCACCACGACCTCATCTGCAAATTTGGTAAGAAGCTTCTACACCATCCCCGACACCGGCTCCTACTACCACCTGAGATCCCTTGTCCGAGAATTGCTGTTCGACACCACAACCGCATCCAGCCCATACGTGCACGAACTGATCGCTATAAGAACAGCCCAGTCCCAACCATTGTAAAAATTATCAATAACTTGTAATAAATCAGTGTATTCACTCCCAGTAAACACTGCTCCTTACACTGTCACTATGTTGAAATGAACTGTAGTTTGAACTTTTCCCCATCTAAGTTATTATATGTCTTATTTGTGTCACTTATGTTACTTGTATATTATTTGTAATTCGTAACTGTATATTTTCAGCCTTCTGGCTGCCAAGCTCTTTCAATAAACCGTTAATTATTATTATTATTATTATTACACACACACACACACACAATGCTGGCCCATAAATTTACTTTTCTTTCTTTCCTAAAATTCTGAGTGTTAAATACCCCCACGCAAACCTTTCATATTTGAGGTGTTCTGAAGAACATTGTCTAATCCGCCATGGTCTCAAAAATTCGATTTCTATGATGCAATTGGTGAACCCGCCTCAGTCTGCAACCAATCAACGTCTCGGCTGCATATCGTGACTTCATCAGCCAGTGAGTGTTGATTTTTAAGGCCGCTTTCCTGCTCAGTCAGTGTTTACAAGTATTGATGTGAAGTTCTGTAATTTTGTCATACATTTGCATTTAAAACGAATTCTTCAGATTGTGGTTTGCTCCCAAGTGTTTCAGAGACAGAACTACATGGAACTGGAAATAGGTAAAAACAAGGCGTCTTGCTGTTATATCCCCTCATTTATTTTTTATTAATAAAGTATTGTTAATTAATTTTTTCAACTAACCAAACTAAACCTAACTTAACCTACTCTACCCTACCCTAACCTAACGGAAAAGTACTTAAAACAGACTTTTTTTTCTTATATACCTTGTCACTGGTCCCTATTTCATTGCCTTATCCCCTAATGGTGTTTTGGGACGCCAATTGTGACTTGAAGAACAATAAATCAGGTGTTGCCACTGTAATCGCCTGTGTTAAACACCTCATACAAATAAAACTAAAAAGTAGTAACCTTTTTTTTTATATTCATTCATTATTCTTTTCTTGCTTAACAAAACAGTGTGGTAATTTACCTAAGTGGCTATTATGATTTTTTTTGTTTTACGTGAGTATGGTCGGTGTCGGCTATACCTTACTATTACCAAGCTTTATTATGTGAAGATAGGTTAGTTTTTTCAAATTTTTCTTCTTCTACTTGATGTTAGGTTAGGTCAGAAAAGTCATGTAACCTGGTATATGAGAGTCATTAGGTTTTGTTCTTTTTATTATTTTTTTTTTTATTTTATAAAAATTTAGTTCTCCTATTTTTCGGGTATTTCTTGAGAAAAGTAAAATGTTTTCTTCTTTCGAAAAGTTGCTTAATGTTGCCCGTTAACTCGCATACTTCTTCTAAAGTATTAAAATTTTTATATTTTTTTTTGTTATAGTTAGGTAAGGTTAGCTGAGCTTAGCTTAGTTTGGTAATTGTAAGACATGAGAATAGCGGACACTAACCTAAGAAAACAAACCTAACTTCTCCTATGTCAGGATACATGACTTTTCCAGTATAACATCAAGTAGAAGTAAAAAGATTAAATCTAACCTATCCTAACCTATCCCACCCTAACCTATTATCACGTGTTAAAGCTTGCTAACTGTAAAAAGTGAGAATAGTGAACACAGGCCTGCACTCGCTGTACTCAGGTAAAAAAAATAGTAATAGCCACTTCCAAATTTTATTCATCCCTGGTCGGTTGTTTCAGCAGTGGTGAACTTTATATTAAGTAAAGTTTTTTTTTTAGGTTTTTTATATATAGTGTGTTGTGCCTTTGTGGATAGCTTGTGCATATACCGTAGTTCATTGCTGTTACTTGTGGCTACTGTTGTACTGTAGTTGATTCTTCAAATAATTATTTTCAGTGAAAGAGGTTTTTGTTTACATAGCATATACAGTTACTGTGAACAATACCGTATCATAGTGGAACAAAGCTTTATTGAGAAATATTTCCCAGTCTACAAGAATGTCGCAGTATTTAATGCAGACACAAATATAACTTGAAAAAAATTATAAATACGGGTTTTTGTTCTCTCTTTTTTAATGATCGTTCACATGTTAAATTATTAGTAATTCTCCATTTCAAAGTTGATAATTATTTCCGTATCTTGAAATCGAAAATATGGCAACTCCATCATAATGAATCTGTTTATTTGTTGTTATTTGTGTAATTTTTACTCTAAACATAAATTATTATATAGGCGTTTAAGATTTGACACTTCTTACTATGCTAACCTATAGAATATATTTTTCCACTTGACCTAAATTCTGAGTCTTAGATACGCTCATTAGGTGTTGGAAGTGTAACTTTTCTCAGCTTTATTTACACACAAAGAGACACATGTATGGGCGGTTTATGTGTATATTTATTTAAGTGTTTCTTGTCATTTGTTCTACGCCTCCTCATCACTTTATTGTCAACTGCAACTACAAAATTTTCAGTTTTAGATCAATTCCATAGAGCACTGCCTAACCACCATTATACTCCTCCTGCTGTCCGGGAATGTTAAACACATGTTACTTGGTAAATCAAAGTTATGTGCAGGTGGCGGTGCAACAGAACCCAGCTGTCTGAAGCTGGTCAAGGCCGGAGGAGGGGCGCGGGGGTGGGGGGGGGGAGAGAAGGAGAGGGTTATTGCTGGCGGCGGCTCTGGATTATGTTGGAGGTAATGGAAAAAGCTTGTCTATCCAAAGGGGCTGTCTGTTACCTTGTCCCGGCGCGTATTGACCACATATTCACCGCATGAGGCCTTCTTTTGACAAGTTACTTTATTGCTGCGCCGCCTCTCTGACTTCCTGGGCCAACTATCATTATGGTTCAAAAACAGTTTACATGACCACGTAAATATCTTCTTCGTATTGTTCTTCATTAATAAACGTAAAAGTAACCACCATGAGAGTACCTTTTAGAGTAAATAGTTCTCTTACGTATACCTACAATGTCAGTACTTATAAGTATTTCTCTAAGGTAATATTGTTAACTTTGAATACTCCGCCAGGTTGATTATAAAGGATGGTATGTTTTATAGGTCAACAAGTCATTAAAACTCATCTCAGAAATTAGAGTGAAGGAAGATGGGAGGGGGGAGGGAGGGCGTTGTCTGGAGCCTCTCACACACTCCCGTGATGAGGTGGTGAGCTGGGAGGGATAAGGCAGATATGGCGTGTTGGTGAGATGACCTACTTACCATGACGTGACGACCGCCACACCCACCCACCCCACCCACCACTACCACCCCACCCACCACTACCACGCATCCACCCACCCCGCCACAACACACTCACCCACACCGCCACAACACACTCACCCACACCGCCACAACACACTCACCCACACCTCCACAACGCACCCACCCACCCAGCCACCACCGCCTCACACTCGTCCACTGCTCCATGGCAACAGTAGATTTATGGCAGTTTTAGGCCTTAACTTCAGAATAACTTATATATAGACCTAGAGGTTTTTTTTAATAATTCTCTCGTCTTTTGTTTTTATCCCACGACTGTGTGTGTGTGTGTGTGTGTGTGTGTGTGTGTGTGTGTGTGTGTGTGTGTGTGTGTGTGTGTGTGTGTGTGTGTGTGTGTGTGTGTGTGTGTGTGTGTGTGTGTGTGTGTGTGTGTGTGTGTGTGTGTGTGTGTGTGTGTGTGTGTGTGTGTGTGTGTGTGTGTGTGTGTGTGTGTGTGTGTGTGTCTGTCTGTCTGTCTGTCTGTCTGTCTGTCTGTCTGTCTGTCTGTCTGTCTGTCTGTCTGTCTGTCATAATTCCTTAAGTTGTAGAAATTCAATCTTCCAGTTTTTATAATATAATTTCTTTACCACTTGGAATGATAATTACTGTATAAGAATCTTTGATGTTCATATAACAAGATAATATCTTTGATATGAGTTCTTTCGGCTGTCTTATAATGGATGTTCAGATACTCGGGTCTCTTTTATTACACGTATTTAAGTTGTATTAATTAGATAGTCGATACAGTATTAGAAATTGTGTTAAGTGTACACGTGATGATCGTGCTGGGTTGGAGTAATAGAGGGCCATAAACTCATAACTCACCACGTTCCTAAATTTATTGGAGAATGTGAAGTAGAAGAAGAATGTCATGTGTAGTGGAATGACGTAGTACAGTCGACGGAGCCTATTCTAAGCTTCAAAATAACTGTGATTTTTCAAGGTTACAGAAAGGTTGTTTATAACTTTTTTTATATCCAAAGTAAAATAAAAACTGGGTTTATAAATTGATTAGGGACAATTATGTGCTCATTCTAGTATAGGAACTGGATATGTATTTGCAACTCTCCAATAATCTGCATAACTTGCGAAGAATGAGGTTAATTATTACACACACACACACACACACACTCACACAATTCTTTTTAAAATATTGCTGAACGTCATGTAAGGTAAGAATGAGGTTGGAATCCTCAAGTGTTGGGGAACAGACAGAATGTTACCAGCTTAACATGTGTGGATGAACACGGGTGGGAGGACTGATATGACGGGAGGGAGATTAATTACCTAGATTAAGGGCTCAGTTTTGGGGCTAATGAGGTGCCAAGGGGAATATTTATTTTATTATTAATTTTTATGGGGCGTTAGGGAAAGTAAGGTTATGGGGGGTGATAGGGAAAGTAAGGTTATGAGGCTGATAGGGAAAGTAAGGTTATGGGGGTGATAGGGAAAGTAAGGTTATGGGGGGTGATAGGGAAAGTAAGGTTAT
>NW_024743216.1:0-14286 GCF_018991925.1 Homarus americanus | reverse complement strand
AGTAATTGAGGTTAAACGAACGCGGGTTATTCTGTAGTGTATCCGTGTCTTGTTAACGTGGAACCAACATGGGGGTGGTTCTCAATATAGATACGTTATTTTGCCGGGAATTTCTGTCAAAACAAAATATGAATCAACCATATTTAGCCTAAATTAACCTAACGGCTTTATTATATATTCTAAGTTTTTTAAGTTGGATAGATCAGATCAGGTTAGGTTAAGTCAGGTTGGGTTAGGTTAGGTTAGTTTTGTTAATTTTGCCACTTAGAGGCTAGTTTATTGTGCCCCCCCATACTCATCCTGTCAGCTGTAGCACAGAGAGATTACAAAGTGGTGTTAGATGAGGTAGGTGGTTAAGTTAAGTTTCAATAGGTTAGGTTAGATTATGTCAGGTTGGGTTAAGTTAGGTTAGGTAGGTAATAAGTAGATAGGTTATGTTAGGTAGGTGGGAAAGTTAGGTTTGATTAGGTTAGCTTTTGTCAGACGGGGAGATTAGGTTAGATTATGTCAGGTTAGGTTAGATTATGTCAGGTTAGGTCAGATTACGTCAGGTTAGGTTAGATTATGTCAGGTTAGGTTAGATTATGTCAGGTTAGGTTAGATTATGTCAGGTTTGGTTAGATTACGTCAGGTTAGGTTAGATTATGTCAGGTTAGGCCAGATTACGTCAGGTTAGGTTATATCAAGTAACAGGGTTAGGTTAGATTATGTCAGGTTAGGGTTAGATATGTCAGGTTAGAAGCTAGATTATTATGTCAAGTAGCGTATAGATTATGTCAGGTTAGGTCAGATTTTCACGCTAGGTTAGGTTAGATTATGTCAGGTTAGGTAAGTAGGTAGAGGTGGGTAAAAAAGGTTAGGTTAGGTCGGCAGGTTTTAGTGTAGGAGCTTAAGTAATCCCGTAAAAATTTCATGTTAATTTTTGACACCATACATTATAATAATCCTCATAAACTATGTTAAGGAACTGTGGTGTCATTTTTTCTGAACGGTTTATTATAAGTTTTATGCCTTTAAAGAAGTTTTATTAAAGAGCGGCGTAATGAACCACAGATGTATTACCATTAAGTCCTAATTAACTTAAAACATGAATAATAACCTATGAACATGTAGTATTATATGATTACAATTTAACATAATATATCATGAATGCTGTTATAATATCATATGTGTGTTACAAACATGGCTGCTCATATATGCCATCCTGTCTCTGGCAAAGAAGAGATTGCAGTAAGTAAAATTATTTGCTAAAGACAAATACTGGAAATTAAACATATACATATTACCATTATCTGAAAAGCTTAGAACCACCGTTTTATATTTATTAAAAGTTTGTATATACATCATAAACAAGTCATGTTATTATTTACGACATTGCTTCAGTCCGCTATCAGAGTCTCTGTGTACAACAGATTCCTTCACCTTGTTTAGGCATTTCTCATCATCTCGCTTGACAGTTACATCTCGGTGCATGTCATGCGTCTTGATTCTGTATGAACATGACAATGATCCATTTGACGCCACATCCACATTTAGTCAAGTTCTGTGATTGGTATTGGAGCTGGTGGTTGGTCTGATATTACTAGTATGAAACAGTCATTGTCAATCTTCCAGCCATGCTCTAATTGTGAAAGCATTTCACTGTCTGCATCACAAGACCACAGAAGAGCTTGATACCTTCCTCTCAATATATGATACTTTAGAGTTGCTGCAGTCGCTGGTAGTTCTCCAGCTTCTGCCTGCGTTTTCTTGAAGAGATGCTATCTAAGTTATGACAGTTTAGTGAAAGTCATTCGTGGACAGTAGAGCTTAAATACAAATTCCTTTAGACCAATAAACATGTCTGCTGGAGGGCATTTGGTCTACTCAGCATCTTGAATGCATCTAGGACTTTTGTGTTAGATTTCATCAAAGTGCTCCAACATGCTTTCTTTCCTTTGCCAACAAATTTTCCAATGCAGCCAGATCCTGTGAAGGCATGGAAACCTGTAAGGCTCTCTGCCCAATGTGTCGTCGCTCACCAGTTCCTGTTTTCATACTTGTATTTTCTCCAAGTTGAGGCTGCTTTAATATGCCAAACACATCAGTGTCTGGTGACTTGATATGTACAGTGCTGCCCTTCTGTGATGCATATACTGTATGTCCTGCTTAAGTTCTATAACTTGTGATAGCAATTTGATGGTTGAAGTCTTATTTGCTGCTTTTCACG
Organism: Homarus americanus; assembly: GCF_018991925.1. Lineage (NCBI taxonomy): Eukaryota > Metazoa > Arthropoda > Malacostraca > Decapoda > Nephropidae > Homarus > Homarus americanus. Next base: position 12,077 of record NW_024743216.1, on the reverse strand, counting down.
ACAGAAGATTAACCTTGGACATCTTTTCCCAGATGCTCAATGGACCAACAATACGTTTCTTGACAAAATTTTCATAATTTTGTCTTCCAACTTCATATGCACATAGATTGTCATATTTGGCATTTTCTGGCATTACAGCTCCAGTTACCAAGTTTAAAAGAGCATCATTTTCCTGGGATTACAGTCACCAATAACATTGTGTAGCTTCTGTACATCAGCATATTGACGGCTGACAATAGCTGCAGAGAGCTCATGATGTTCTGTTCTTTTGTAATCTTTATGAGTTTGATATTTTATGTAATGAACTTAATTTGAAAACCCAAATGGTAGTAAATGATCTTTTATCACCTTAGACACTCTGTGCGTCATGCCTCTCAAGTGATTTTTTTCCTCTCTTACTTCTCTGGACAAATACGACCTTTATCCCATCAAAAAAAATATCACCATATATTTTCTTAATCTACAGGTGCCAAGGTTTAAAATGACGGATGGTGTTAAAAATTAACCTGAAATTTTTACGTGACCACATATTGTCTTGTTGAGTTTCTGAGAGAACTTCACGGCTAAATAGCGCCTCTGTATTGATAGCCGGTACATGTCGTAATATCCACCGCTCATAGTTAAATTTTTATGTCCGTTTATTTTGTCCTAATTTAAGTATCAAAGAGTGTTTTTATTTTTAAGTATCTTAAGTATCTTTTTTCCTCACTCTTAAGTATCTAAGTATGATGTTTTTTTCATTTTAAGTAACTAACCATATTTTTGTTTTCATTATAAAATGTGATTGATATAGACAACAGAAGTAAATATCAGCTGGAGGTCGTAAACGAAGCTGATGTGAAGTATTTTGACTCACTGTTCCCACGAACTAATTGCTTCTCTGGTTTATACCTAAGAAATAAAACCGTCAACGAACCATCCGATTCAAATGTGTCTTAGGCGATACAGGGTGTTTAGGCGTCATTCTGATACCAAGAATGACTTTGTGTACTGTGGTGAAGCTGGGGGTAGGATAGGGTTGGGTTGGGTTGGGATGGGTTAGGATTACGCATGTGTGGGTATATTCTGTCGCATTTTATAGGTATCTTGCGTCTTTCTCTTTATTCCTTCTTTATCGTGAGTATCTGTGCCTATTAATACACCACCTCGCAGGATAGTGGAAGAGGAATGGATAGTAACGAGATAATATTCTTCTTATATATACCTTAGCTTGATTACAGGTAACACCAGGTAGAAGTTACGTGACTCTTAAGAGTTTTCCTCGACTTGGCTGATTCAACTGTAAGACTTGCTGTATTTATCCTTATTAAAATCCTCCACCTGTAAGACCCTCCACTTGTAAGACTCTCCACCTGTAAGACCCTCCACTTGTAAGACTCTCCACCTGTAAGACCCTCCACTTGTAAGACTCTCCACTTGTAAAACCCTTTATGGATTTGAAATACCTTCTCGTCTTGACTCCACTAGTACTGTACACACTCTCTCTAGCCTTAGTTTACAGTAATGTTGAAGCATATAATGAAGACTCACAGCTCATGGGTTAGAAAAACAAAAGATGCTTGTTTTATTTATTTATTTATTTATTTATTTATAGCTTATTTTAGAATCCCCGAAAGTTAGAACAAAATGGCTGACGGGACTCACAAGCGGGCGATGTTTACAGTATGGACCAAGAATAAAAAATAAATGAAAAATAAAATAAATAAATCGTAAATTGGTGCATTACCTGGAGTTAGTGGGTTACAGGGGCCTCCTACACGATAATATTAAAGGTGTTTTTTCCTTCTGTTTGTGGCACTTGAGGTGTTTAGGTTAGGTTTAATTAAAATGGTTTAGTTATAATAGTTATATTACGATAAGTTAAGTTGAATTTAGAACTTTTGATTTGCATATATCGTGTTTTAGAAGGATTTGTTAGCAAATAAGTTTAATTTGGATAAGTTTAGTTTAATTTAGATCATTTGATTTTACAAGGTCGTATTATAATGACTGGGAACCATATAGAAAACTGTTAGAGAAGTAAATATTTCTACGGCAGTGAATGAGTAAGTTAATAAGTGGTGTATAGAGCTGCTGACGCAACTTAAACGGTATATACTGTACATTATATGTGATCAGAGCTTTCCTGTTGTACGTAACCGCCTCCGTCAAAGTGTCTAACTGGCTCATGTGAAGATTAGCTTCTAGTTTATTTAACCTCAAGATTAACTACACTGGCACTGCCTGACCTGACCTGACCTGACCTACCCTACCCTACCCTAACCTACCCTACCCTCCCCTACCCTACCCTACCCTACCCTAACCTAACTTAACTTCCCAAGTAGCGTTAGGTTAATCATTAGTTGAAATAAGCTGGGAGGGTTAATCTTCAGGTAATCTATCTTAATTAACAATTTTGGTCAGGTGAGGCCTTCCTTACCTTACTCGAGAGCAGGAGGAGGAGGACTTGCTAACGTCTACAGATCATCGTCAACCAAGGCAGATATTGAATACCTTTTGTTTACCTTCGTGGCTTAAGAACACATCTTAACACCATAAGACTATTCGCCTCAATACAATAATACAGTAATTGATTATTGTATTCAAATAAAATTTCTAATAAAATTTACGGTGTATCTTGTGAACCAGATTTATTGTTTGACCTTAGTGAATGAGAAACTGGTTAAGGTGTATTGTGGTAAACATCCTTAAGAGCAGCTCTGTGTTTTCTTACGACCTCAAAGTAACACAAAAGGTAGCCAATATCTACCCTTGATCAGTCACTTTATGTAGATGTCAATTGTGTCATTTTTCTAGACTTAGTGCCCCTTGGAGGAGAAAGTAAATACAATGTTGATATATTTTGGTCACAACACACACTAGTAGATTATTTTTCCTTTTTAACTAAATAATTAACACTATGAAGCTAACTAATTATATAACTCAAAGATGGTAACCAATATGGCGTCGATATTGTTCACATACTCTATGATAAATAGATGTATTGTCTGTTTAATTTTAGGGAAGAATTTAATTTATAAACTTTTGAGAATCTGGATACAGGAGTTTTGTCTTTGTGTGTGTGTGTGTGGTGATGATGACGCATACTTTCCTCTGCAGTGAAAAAAATATCTTGACATTGCAAAGTTTAACTGTAAGCCGAAGGAACGTTTGTAATGTGACTTGTTATGTGAAATTGTAACTTGAAATTCTTTGTGAAAAAATATTTCCCTATAAAGTTTGGCAATAAATGAAGTATTACATCAAGGTGTAACTTGTAGTTCCTTGTGGAGTAATTACCTATGTGGACGATACAGCTACTCCAGGGTGTAAGACCTAGAGTAGAAAGTCTTTAGACCTTACCTGAGGTTGAAAGACTCTTATAGTGGAACGTCTTAGGTATTGAAACTTTAATTACAGTAAATAAAATATAATCTACCTAAACATTCCTTCACCTGGCGACAACTAATGATACAGGTGGTGTAATAGCTCTTTAAAATTCCTCCGTTTGATATAATAATGACCACACATGAACTTATAATGTGCAATATCTTGATAACACATTAGCTGCAACATTACACATAGTCCAGTGTATGTGTAGTGAGGGACATCTACCTAAATGAGTTACAGAATGTGGAGTTGAGGCAAAAAAAAGTTGGGACATGTTTGAGATCATCAGTTGAGCCAAACGTTTATACTCAATATTGTTTTAATGGTATTTAGAGCGACCGAAAAATTTAAACAAAATGGCCGGTTAGGTGACACATACCTTACAAGAAATAAACATGAGAACGAACACACACACACACACACACACACACACACACACACACACACACACACACACACACACACACACACACACACACACCAGTTTTACCCACATTATCACCAGACTATCGGCATACCTGGTCGGTGGACACCTGCCTCCTCCTCCTCCTCCTCACCTTGCTAATATGCTAATATGCTAATATGCTCTGGTATGTTCCAGTCTATTTAAGATATGCTCCCATCTATCTTAAAGAGCTTATGCTAGGTTGGTCTGATATGCTCCTCAAAGACTATGCTGATATACTCTTGTCATCTGATATGCCATTATGTTCATATCACTCTAAAGGATATACTAATATGTTCTGATATGTTGGTATGGTTCTGTCTCTCAGAGGGTGTGCTGATGTACTATAAGAGCATATGGGGTATGCTGATATACTTGGTTATGTAGCTAGGCTCATATCTCTCTTACAGGGTATGCTAATATACCCTGATATGCTTGCATCTATCTCTGAGCGTATACTGGTTGACTGTAATGACATAAGAGATATGCTGGTATGCTTCTAAGGGAATATGTTAACATACTCTAATAATAATTTGAAATGAGGTTAGCTATACCTTAGATTCAGGGGATATACTGATATGATATGAATTAACCTAGAAGTATACTGATATGTTCTCAAGGCATTCAGGGGATCTGTTAGTATGCTTCGACATACTTTCGGAACAAGGTAAACTGGACCTTCAGAAGATAGGGTGATATGCTGACATATTCTGATGGATCTAAGAGAGAGTGGAAGACTATGAGAGCTAGTTAATATACTCAGGTATGTTGATATCCCTTCATGGCACTTGGGATATATGGTAATATACTCCGATGTGTCTCTTTGGATATACTGATATGCCACTAATGGGTCCCCAGAAAGCAGGAGACAAGTTGATCTGCTTCGAGGACACTAATCTGTATAATGATTTTTTTCCCTGACTGTTAAGAAGTATACTGGTATATTTCAAATGTTGCTTAGTATTATAGTATACTTTGGGCTGTTCTGAACATATTTCACAGCTGATTTTCAGAAATATATGCTGCTGTCACTGGCTTGTTTATTCCGGAGACATTGATTATACTTTGAGTATGTTGATATGCTTTGTTACCAGTCAAGGAATATGCTGATATGTTCTGACACTTCTCAGTGATTACCCTGATATACTTAGATACCTGACAGTATTTATTGGAGTATAGTGTCCTATACTCTGATGTCATTCTAGTGATATGCTGATGAGCTGACATACCGCTTTATGTAACTGTGATATATTGAATCATATACATCCATTCCTCACGCTTAATATATATGATATTCTAAACAATGCTGATATTATTTATGTTATACCCTGATTATATACTAACATACTACAGTGTCATTTATAGTGTATGATATTAAACATTCGGGGGTATACTTTGAGGTTATTTAGAGAATATGATGGCAAACGGTGATATACTCTGATGCCATATTTGGTATACACAGATATATTGATATAATTTATATAATATACCGATAGATATAACAAAATATCTGTGAAGTAAATCCTGTACTTTTTGATATACCATTCAGGGTGGAGGTATGCTAATATACCACGATAGCACCCGTCTCTCAGCGCTAATATACCCTGATGGCACACTTAACATCCTGGCGCCGGTCGTGGGTATACTGATATGCTAAAGTCTTCTTCATCTTCTAATATCTCGACTTCAGCTTCGTAAACTGTGATTACTTAAACGTATTTAACGCTCGTTTACGTAACTTTTTTGTAGAATAAATGAATGTATATCCGGGGTTCTTCTGTTTCTTTGTCCATCTGATGTTTGCGTCCATGTTGAGGAGAACCACTTAGCAGGGCTCGCATTTTCCCATAATGTGTTACCTCAAGTTCCATAATTTGCACTTAGTGAAGCCACGATATCCCGCGTTATGTTGCCCGTCTTACTTCCTTCTGGGTTATGTGTCTTAAGTTGGTGAAAAATTAAATTAAGGCTGAATTATTGTTAAATGTTAAGGTATTATAGAACTTGTCTGTCGTGTTGTTAATATAACATAGTTTCACCAGCAGTATGTACTCAAGAGCTTATTAACATCGTTGACGAGTCAGAGCCGCAACACTGAACCAATCTATATGAACATTAACACAAAAAATAAATTGTTACATTATATCGACTATCAAGACATAACTTACAATACAAATTAATAAATAATTGTACCAGGCAGATAAAAATATTAGTTACAAAAAATTATGAAAATAGTCTTAATGTTCACGCCAGAACTTACCCCATAACAAAAGCCATACAACATTTTCCCAGTTAAGACTTCTTTAAATAGAATCTCAAACTCCTTCTCAGAAACTGTGTGTTGGTGGTGTGCCACGTGTGGTGTGTGTGTGTGTTTGTGTGTGTGTGTGTGACAGCACCTTTGATTTATACAAATATTCACCCAAATGAATAACACCAAGTAATTCACCATGTTATTCACGACTCTTAGATCACTTGGCTTGCGTCTCTCAAAAGGTCGAGCCAGGGTCAGCTGATTCAGTAAACACCGCTCACATTAATAGGGACCTGCCACACTTTGCCATAAACAGATAAATTGTACCGGGAATTTTCCCCCACACACTCATCATTGCCACTTTATGTAACTTGCTGACAAAACCCATGACCCTTCAGGCCTTTTACGCCCTTAATGCATGAGTCATAAAGGCAAGCATGAACTCCGCATGCTTCCCAGTTGGGCACTGTAAACGCTTCTGCGCTTCACCTTGCACAGGATGTAAGGGGGTGCCCATTAAACTAGCCCCCTCGTGGGCAATCTGTAATCACTACCACTGTCTCGCGGCCCAGAGTAGTAGTTGGACATATCACTAGACAGGGAAATTCACACTTAACACAAGTGTTATCTCAAGGTCATATTCACAACACTTCCCTGGACAGAATTCATAATTTATTTTCTCATATTACATCTGTGTGTATACCTGCTACTAGATAAACAGAAAATGCCAAGAAGTGTTTACATCAAGCGCTGCCACTTAAGAGTTCCAAGAACTAAATTAAAACAATTAGTGTGTGTGTGTGTATGGTGTGAGTGTGCATGGTGTGTGTGTGTGTGTGTGAGTGTGCATGGTGTGTGTGTGTGCATTGTGTGTGTGTGTGTGTGTGTATATGGTGTGTGTTTGTTTGTTTGTATGGTGTGTGCATGGTGTGTGTGTGTGTGTGTGTGTATGTGTGTATGGTGTGTGTATGTGTATGGTGTGTGTATGTATGGTGTGTGTGTGTGTGTCTGTGTGTGTATGTGTGTGTATGGTTTGTGCATGTACGGTGTGTGTATGAGTGTGTGTGATTGTGCATGGTGAGTGTGTGACTGTGTATGGGGTGAGTGTGTGTGTGTGTGTGTGTTTCCATTGCCATGAGGATATCATACAATTCTTAAAGCACTGGTCACATGGGCGCATTTTTTGTTAGCAATTTCTTGCCGGAAAGTTATTTCGAGCAATTTTCGAGAAATTCGAGCAAGTTTTTGAAGCATTTTTATTGACAATCGTGATAGTCAATTTCTTGACTATTTCGAGCAAGATTATCGGTTCAAAACCCGGTTAATACCATATTTAATGACACGAAGCTTATTTATCGAGTATTTACCTTGGCTATATATAACATAGATCAATAACATTATGTATAAATGCACAAACAGTTTTTTACGACACACTGAGTTTATTATTTGGGTGGTGTTTTGGCGTGTTTGTTTACAAAACACAAGCCCATACAGCCGGTCATTCTCCACACACTAACAACCCTCCCTACTGTAACCACGATAGTTGAACCAGTCTATATTAAACACTCGTTCCTCCTCCTCGCCAGCCACTTACGAGTCCCCAATAGTTTTTATTCGCTTTCTCTCATTTCTTTTTAATAATAACAATAATACCAAGGATAGCTGCTGCGTCGTCTGCATTGTTGTTGTGATGTTCCGTCTCCCTTCTACTCGCACAGCGGCGTTAACTTTTTTTTCTTGCTGTAGTAACTGAACCAAGAGCCACTCGTGTGACCACATTTGGAAGAAATTACTCGTAATTTCTTGCTCCAAATTAATTGCTCCTCAAAGGGATCGTGTGACCGTAACTTAAGTCACCCTTTAAGAAAAACTGTAAATACTGATTCACAAAACCTAAGGATAATTTCTGACTTCGAACCATCGGTGTAATGCAGAAAATAGTTATTGTATTCTAAAACCTACCCAAGAAATCTTTTACCCACTTACGATATAATTCTTTTCTATTCCATCAATAGATGTTATTTTACTTTTTTATACGTATTTTTATTTTAGTAATTTATAAACTATTTTCTTTATATACTTCATTACCTTTTAGTGTAATGAAGAGAATGAATTACAGAAGGTTTTTATAATTATATTGCGAACAATATTTTTCCTCGCAATAAATAAACAATGACGATGATCTTGTTTACAATATGGAGCTTGATGTCTTACTCCATGTTCGTTTATTACATTTTCTGCCATACCCGACTGTTCTTTTCTTTCTTGTGGTGAAGGTTTTTGACAATTGATATATATATAAAGTTGAGTTAAGAATAATGACTCTGATATTATAGCCATTAGGTCCTGAATAATAAGTGGTGTCTAAGTGAACAAATGTATGATGTCTTCAATTACCAGCGTAGTGTGGGGTAACAGTGGGGGTAGAAGCGAAGGGTAGGAGTGAAGGGTGGGAGTAAGGCGTGGGAGTAAGGGGTGGGAGTAAGGGGTGGGAGTAAGGCGTGGGAGTAAGGGTGGGAGTAAGGGGTGGGTATAAGGGGTAGGAGTAAGGGTGGAGAAGGTGAGTATGGGGAAGGTGTGGATGTAAGGGTGGACAAGGGGTGTGACTAAGGTGGGAGTAAGGGGTGGCAGTAAGGGGTGGCAGTAAGGGGTAAGAGTAAGGGGTGGGAGCAAGGGGTACGAGTAAGAGGGTGGAAGCAAGGGGTGGGAGTAAGGGGTATGAGTAAGTGGTAGGAGTAAGTGGTAAGAGTAAGGGGTAGAAGTAAGGGGTAGAAGTAAGGGGTAGGAGTAAGGGGTAGAAGTAAGGGGTAGAAGGAAGGGGTGGGAGCAAGGGGTGCGAATAAGGGGTGGGAATAAGGGGTGGGATTAAGGGGTGGGAGTAAGGGGTAGGTGGCAGCAGTAATACTTGCAACGTAATGAGAAAAAGCTAGCAAAATCATTATTTCCAATGACACTTTCTTTAAACAATTTGTAAAATAAATAAATAAATGGTCAGGTGTAAATGGTAAGAATTTAACAGAGTAATACTGAGGTATTACAAGAAAGAACTAAAAACTGTCCACTGTGTGTATCAACATTTTATAAAAGTATTTGTGAAGCTGTAAAATACTTAGATATAAACTTTTAATTCAACTCTGTAATAAAAATAATTGCAATAATGAATCTAAACAAGAAATGAACTGGGTGAAAAAAATCTACAAAATACTAAAAATATAAAAAGAAGAATTACAGTAAAACCTGAATCATTGTAATAAACATTATTAAACTTTTCGTTGTTATGACCTAAAACAAACAAGGAAGACTCGTCTAGATTTCGCTCTGTGAATTAACTCCTTGGATCGCTTTTGGGCAAGAGGGGAGTTACTTCGACTTATTCCGTGAAAATATTCCCAACTGTCCATAGAATCCGTTACAGTTTCCTTTATAGTAAGTGACTCACAAATGATTAATATTCCCATTCACCAATACTTTATTATATCAGAGAACAGTGCAGAGATAAGCTGGCCAATGAGCGATGGTCAAAGATAATACAGATTTAATACTGGATTGATAAGTACAGCTATAGTGATTTGTTTCATGTTACAGTAATAATAAACTTTATCAAATGTTATAACTATCAAAGTGTTATTTTCGTGATCGATACCCTGCTGCCAGGATTATAACATAGTTTAAAAGTTCAGTAAAAATATCATGCAGATTAAAACCTAACCTAGTGTATCGTCACCTAACTTAGCCTTTCCTAAGCTAACTTAGACTATCCTAAACTAGCCTAACCTATCCTAATCACACCAAACCTAACCTATCCTAAATTTATATATCATCAACAGATTTATAGATATGTTGGAGAAATAATTATCAAAAGTTTGTTGTCTCTGCAAATGTATTTTAAAAAAAAGAAAATGAAATTAAAACTTTCTAGAGAACTCAATTGTGTCATGAGCGTTGCGGCTTGGTTAGGTTAGGTAACATTAGGTTAGGTTAGATAAGGTAAGGTAAGATTACGTAAGGTGAGGTAGTGTTAGGGTTAAATACATTTTACTAATTTTGCATCAAAATAATCACGACTGAAGGTATCGGATAAAAAACCTCTGAATATAATTCTTTTTCTGAGAAAAAAATTTCTTTTCCACTTATTTTTTGCCCCACTTTTTTTATTAAGTTTGATTAACTTAGATTAGGTTAGGTATTATTTAACTCTGAGTCATGGGTACTTATTGGATACTTGGCAGAATAACTTGTTATAACTTGGTCCTAACAAAGGCGGAGTCTAAGCAAAAATGTTCACTTGACCTCATATTTGGATTTCATTACTGAAGGATATTTACAGCTATACCACATTAATAAGGTCTATCTGCAAGTTTATTCAGTCATAAAAAAAAATATACCCTTAATGTGGACAATAAAAATCTTCTATTTTGGTACAAATCACTTGAAAAGTTGTAAGAAGACAAAAGCTGCATCTCTTCCATAAAGCGAGAAATAGAACAGCCAAGCCTCTTCTTGTCGTAAAAAAAAACTAATATTGTATTTTAGTATGTTGATGTACAAAACATTTTCTTCATTATTCTATGATAAAACAAGTCTAACAAGCATTATTAAAACATATATTATTAATTTTTTTTCATGCAATCCGGAAATAGCGACTACTATATCCAGGTTGATCGTGTTGAGGTCCTGTAAGTTACAGGCTTGATTACGAGCTCACTTACTGAGTTCGATGCCAAATATTTATTTTGAGAATCCCGATCGGAGACTGTAAGTCCAGTTACTTGGTAAACAAGTAGATACAGTGAAATAAACTGCTGTACCTAAATATTATGTAACTCAAAATATATTCCCAAAACAGCACGCTTACAGATGAAAATAAAAAAAAGCATAAATAATACAAACAAAATCAATTAATATGTTTTTTATTACAGTATTTTTAAATATCAGAAGCGTAGGTTCAGCGCTTCTTTTGTGTCTTTTTCCCGGTGAAGATGTAGTCTCCCCATGGCAGGTACTGGTCCTTTTGTACACGGCAGAAAGTGGTAGTTTTCTTCTTCTTCTTGTTGTTTTGGGTCTTGTTGTTTTGGGTCTTAGTGTGTTTTGTGGTCTGCAGTTTGTTAGATCGGGGGCCCTTCTCCTTCATCTGGCAAGGCTTCACCTCCACCTTAGTCACCTTCGATACAGTGCGTCGGAACACCAATGTGATGTACTGACACTAACAGCTCTCTCACTGAGGTCAAATCAAAATTTGACCATACAGAAAGAATTACGGTTTAATAAGGTTGGAATTTAAAGAAATTGACAACAAAATAAAGCTCTGTTTATCACTATAGTAAAGAGGGATGGTGTTTGTAAAGATGATGGATGGTGTTATAATATGTAGTGATGATGGATGGTGTTATATGTAGTGATGAAGGATGGCGTTATATTGTAGTAATGATGGATGGTGTTATATGTAGTGATGATAAGAGGGTATTATATGTAGTGATGATGGATGGTGTTATATATATATTGATGATGCATGATGTTATATGTAGTGATGATGGTTGGTGTTATACGTAGTGATGCTGGATGGTGATATATGTAGTGATGATGGATAGAGTTATATGTAGTGATGATGGATGATGTTATATGTAGTGATGATGGGTGGTGTTATATGTAGTGATGTTGGATGGTGTTATATGTAGTGATGATGGATGATATTATATGTAGTGATGATAGGATGGTTCTATATGTAGTGATGATGGATGGTGTTATATGTAGTGATGATGGATGATGTTATATGTAGTGATGATAGGTTGGTTCTATATGTAGTGATGATGGATGGTGTTATATGTAGTGATGATGGATGATGTTATATGTAGTGATGATAGGTTGGTTTTATATGTAGTGATGATGGATGGTTCTATATGTAGTGATGGTGGATGGTGTTATAAGTAGTGATGATGGATGTTATATGTAGTGATGAAGGATGGTGTTAGTGAAGATTGTGAAGTGAGATGTAGTGAAGATTGTGAAGGA
>NW_024743215.1:0-34030 GCF_018991925.1 Homarus americanus | reverse complement strand
TAGATGAAATTTAGCATATGGAAATTAATTAACCTTTTTTTAATAATAATATTAAAATCAATAATCTGTATTTAAATTTTATTCTCTTCAAAAGTAAGTAGAGATTAAAATCATTCCTATGTTTTATTTACAATGTTAAAATTATAATGGACTGTGAGTGATAATTTATGTAAAGAATACGTAAATAATCAATTGAGGGTTTTAAGTAATATTAATATTATAATATATTCAAACTAACCTTTTCTCTTCATATATGTTATAAATTAATAATTATCATCTATATAAATTAGCAATACACATTAGAATATTCCGTTACTAAAAAATCATAAATAGAGATAAATTGTAACAATGCACTCGAGTGAGAACCTCATTCACTCCGGACGATATTCAAACTTTAAATCTGTGATTCAAAGAGACCCCTTGACTCCTCTCATGACTTTACCAAAACTACTAGCTGCAAGGAGGTCATGGTGAATATACCTACCAAATATACTCGCGGTAACTCCATTAATACCTGAGATATACTATGGATATACACACATTCATATCTCGAATAGTGACCTTGACCTTGACCTTATATACCCAAAGTTATATCAGTTATAGGAGAGTATATGGGATTTATATACTGTTGCACTGATTAGATCTCGAGTTATACCTCTTCAGATATACTTTAGATATACCCAACACTACTCCTACTTCGTGGCTGCCAATATTATACAAACCCAAAACTGTCTTAAAATTTAGTGTAAAAATCTCGAATACTTTTTATTTTCGTTTACTCATAATACTTTGCGCCATGTAGTGTTATAGAGAAAGTCGATATTTTTTAAAATACTTTCGTGGTAGCTTTCGAAGTTGAAAGTGCTCCTTGCGTATTGTAACTATATAGCGACTGTGTGTCTGTCTTTGTCTGTCGGTCTGTTCGTCTGTCTGCCTGCCTGGTCTGTCTGTCTGTCCGTCTGTCTGTCGGTCTGTCTGTTTTGTGGTAGGAGAGAGATATATATTTTAATATATTATTATTATTATTATTATTATTATTATTATATATATTATTATTATTATTATTATTATATCTAGGGCCCTATCATCATCATCATCATCATCATCATCATCATCATCATCATCGTCACGTCGTCATCGTCATCATCATCATCATCATAAATATGTAAGCGAAATTTTAATTAATTCCTCCAGTTTCTAATCACAGTTTTCATCATTATGAAATCTCAATGAAAAAACACAATGCTACTCAGGTGTTTAAATGATAATGAACAAACAACACCTGTGTACACCTGTACTGCTGGCCACTTACCTGTATAACGTTAAGATTCGTTAAAGTTAGGTTAGGTTAGTTAGAAAATTAAGGGTAGATTAAGTCAGACCAGCAGTGTTAAGAAGATTATACGTTAGACTATAGTAAGTTGCTAGGACAGGTGTTAGGTCCATATCCGACAAGGAAATTACCACATCTCCGACACTCTCCTCATTACAGGTGATAAAGTCAGTTTGCTGATCACAAGCTTACCTGCAATATCCATAATGATTCTTTCTTTCTTTCTTTTCTTTCTTTTCTTTTTCTTTCTACGTGTAACACTTCTACCCCTGTTATTATTTCCCGCAAAATGATGGGTGGGGGGAGGAGAAGGGGAGAGGAGGGATACAGAGAGGGGGGGAGGGGGGTGTTTAGAGCTTGAAATCTACTTTGAATTAAAAAAAATCGACGTCTTGAGGTTTTAGGATTGTGATCGTAGTTTTAATTGTGATCCCGGTAAAAATGTCCTGTCCCTTCTTCCTACCCCCTCTCCTTCCCTCCCCAATCTCTCTCTCTCCCCCTTTCTTCTTTCCTTCCTTCCTACTTACTCTCTCTCCTCTTGGTCAATTTTCCTGTTTATACACTCTTCAGAGGTTATATGGTCAACTCCTGACCACATACCCCCTTGCTTTTACCTCCCAGCCCTGCACTCCTCCCCCAGCCCTCGTCCTCAGCCCCTACACCCTCTCCCCCTAGCCCCCTGTCCCTCAGCCCCTATACCCCTCCCCTAGCTCCCTCGTCCCTCAGCCCCTACACCCCTCTCTCCTCTAGCCCCTGTCCTCAGCCCCATACCCCCTCCCCAGCCCTCGTCCTCAGCCCCTAACACACCCTCTCCCTAGCCCTCATCCTCAGCCCCTTACACCCCTCTCCCTAGCCGCCCTAGTCCTCCACCCTCACACCCTTCCTCGCCTCACACCAACAGCTCCCTAATCTTACAGCCCCTTATCTCCAGCCCCTACACTCTCGTCCCTACATCTACAGCATAAAGCCCCAGTCTTCTACACCCCTCGTACTCATCCGTAAAAAACATTAAAACAAAAAGACTACGAGGCATAAAATCATCCGTAAAACACTAAACAAAAGACCACGAGGCATAAAATCATCCGTAAACACTAAAACAAAAGACCACGAGGCATAAAATCATCCATAAAACACTAAACAAAAGACCACGAGGCATAAAATCATCCGTAAACACTAAACAAAAAGACCACGAGGCATAAAAATCATCCATAAAACACTAAACAAAAGACCACGAGGCACAAAATCATCCATAAAACACTAAACAAAAAGACCACGAGGCATAAAATCATCCGTAAAACACTAAAACAAAAAGACCACGAGGCATAAAATCATCCATAAAACACTAAAACAAAAAAGACCACGAGGTATAAATCATCCGTAAAACACCAAACAAAAGACCACGAGGCATAAAATCATCAAAACACTAAAACAAAAGACCACGAGTATAAAATCATCCATAACACTAAACAAAAAGACCACGAGGCATAAAATCATCCGTAAACACTAAACAAAGACCACGAGGCATAAAATCATCCATAAAACACTAAACAAAAAGACCACGAGGCATAAATCATCCGTAAAACACCAAAACAAAAGACCACGAGGCATAAAATCATCCATAAAACACTAAACAAAGACCACGAGGCATAAAAATCATCCGTAAAACACTAAACAAAAAGACCACGAGGCAAAAATCATCCAAACACTAAACAAAGACCACGAGGCATAAAATCATCCATAAAACACTAAACAAAAGACCACGAGGCATAAAAATCATCCGTAAAACACTAAAACAAAAGACCACGAGGCATAAAATCATCCATAAACACTAAAAAAAAAGACCACGAGGCATAAAATCATCCAAAACACTAAACAAAAGACCACGAGGCATAAAAATCATCCGTAAACACTAAAACAAAAGACCACGAGGCATAAAATCATCCATAAACACTAAAACAAAAAGACCACGAGGCATAAATCATCCTATAAAACACTAAACAAAAGACCACGAGGCATAAAATCATCCAAACACTAAACAAAAAGACCACGAGGCATAAAATCATCCATAAAACACTAAACAAAAGACCACGAGGCATAAAATCATCCACCAAACAAAAAGACCACGAGGTATAAAATCATCCATAAAACACTAAACAAAAAGACCACGAGGCATAAAATCATCCATAAACACTAAACAAAAGACCACGAGGCAAAATCATCCAAAAACACTAAACAAAAAGACCACGAGGCATAAAATCATCCATAAACACTCAAACAAAAGACCACGAGGCACAAAATCATCCGTAAAACACTAAAAAGACCACGAGGCATAAAATCATCTCATAAAACACTAAACAAAAGACCACGAGGTAAAATCATCCATAAACACTAAACAAAAAAGACCACGAGGCATAAAATCATCCATAAACACTAAACAAAAGACCACGAGGCATAAAATCATCCATAAACACTAAACAAAAGACCACGAGGCATAAAATCATCCATAAAACACTAAACAAAGACCACGAGGCATAAAATCATCCGTAAAACACTAAACAAAAGACCACGAGGCATAAATCATCCGTAAAACACTAAACAAAGACCACGAGGCAAAAATCATCCAAAACACAAACAAAAGACCACGAGGCATAAAATTTGAGAGGCAAAATTGAGGGTTTAAAATGAGGCTCTCGGCAACGGGAAAAATAGGGGAGAAAGAAACTGGGAAGATTGTTGATGTCCTTTTTTCTCCCTTAAGATTTCCAGATGTGCTCTTTTCTTTCTTTCTTTTCTTTCTTTCTTTCTTTCTTTCTTTCTTTCTTTCTTTCTTTCTTTTTATTTTGTTTGTTTATTTATTATTTATTTTATTTATCTTTCATTTCTTTCTCTTTTTTGCATTATTTTCTGTATTTGTCTTTTCTTTCTCTCTTCTTTATTTTATTCTTCCTTCCTTCCTTTCCTCCTTCCTCTCTCTCTCAACAAAATTGAGACAAACAATAACTGAAAACAAAGAAAAATCAACAAAACGAAGGAGAGAGAGAGAGAGAGAGAGAGAGAGAGAGAGAGAGAGAGAGAGATTGGAGAGAGAGAGAGAGAGACGGCAAGTAGAAAAAATTGGTTAAACACCACCTCAAGTTTCCACAACATACTCTTAAGACCTTCGGGGAAGATAATGATATGGAAAGTGTTTAAAATGACAGAGCGTTGAGAGGAGAACATAGAGCTTCGTTAAATGCCTTCAGAAATAGGGTTTAGTTGAACGCTATATTCGTTAACCAGAGTTTCAATTGACACTGAAATTGTTACTGGGTATTTGGGGACTCTCGTTAGTTCGAATTTTTAATAGTTTCTCGTTAATCAGAGTTTTAATTGACATTGTCTTCGTTAAACAGATCTTTAACTGACACAAACAAAATAAAATAGTTTCTCCTCCAAGTCATAATTATTTCTGTTTTCTAAGTAAATTTCTTAAACACATCCGTTTTTGGAGTAAATTATTGTGTATTGGCTCTTATTTTACCATTAACCTCTATTTGCCTCCAAGATCCTCCTGCGATAAATTTCAGTTAAAAAAACCGGTTTCTTTCGTTCTTTCTGTTCTTTCTTTCTTTCTTTCATTTAATACAGTCGCCAACTTCCCTTTTCTTCTCTCCCTTCACTTTTTCCTCCTCCTCTCCTCCTTCTTTCCTTCCCCTTCACCCCTGCATCGCAACCTCCTCACCCCCCTCCCCTCTTCCTGTTCCTCTGTTCCTTTGTCTTCGTTAACAATGTCCCCCCCTCTCTCTCAGGGGTAAAGGCTCACGTCACTCTCACTACCTATCGGCGTTACGGTGTCACAGGGTCGAATCCCTGACTACTATCACGCGTTTTATCAGCTTAGACTCCTGAGAGGATTATGAGGGGGGTGGAGGGAGATGAGGAAGGATAGGGAGGGAGAGGGGTAAGTGAATTATAGGTGCCCAAGGCGACATAGTAATATAATTCTTAAGTTAATTTTGGTAAGGTTGATGAATATAATTTGTAATTTTAACAAGAAAATGATTTGTGAGAAAGAATATAATTGACATATAATTATAAAAGAGCTCTATAACTCCAAGAGGTAAAATGAGGTATTTTTCTATATGACCAAAACTATAATTTTCCATATAACTTTAAACACTGGAATTTCTAACCTGGAATTATATACGAACATAATTTTTCCCTATAACTTGTTCTGTAGTGAAGATTAAGGTGGCCGCCTCAACACAACACTACTTTAATTATCTCAGAGTTAACACCCACGGGGTGGGGGAGCGGGAGGGGGATGTGAGGGCGGGGATGTGGGGGCGTGGGGGGTGAATAGTACCACTCTGACACACACACACACACACACACAAGACACACAGTGTAACGTAAGCTGTTTACACCTTTATTAAAACTAACATAGAGTAAAATATTTTAATGATAATTGATTTACATCTGTTGAAGTAATGTTGTTTGTACGTGTGTGTGTGTGTGTGTGTGTTTGTACGTGTGTGTGTGTGTGTGTATGTGTGTGTGTGTGGTTATAGCTGTAGATATTTACTTTGTTGATGTCCTCCATATTGCTGAGGTCAAGCGAGTGTCTAAAAGCATGTAGTGTCCAATGGTGTGTTTAGTTAGTTGCTAGGCTTAGTTAGGTAGTTGTGTGGTTGTTGTTGAGGTTGCACACCCTCTGAGTGTTGAGTCTCTCCTGCCGAGTACCCATGAAGTGATTCTTTCTAAAATGAATTAAACTGCCATCCGATAGCACCTGACAGTGTTATTGTTTCCCCACACACACACACACACACACACACACACACACACACACACACACACACACTCACACACACACACAGCAGGTCCTGGAGAGAGACAGGTATTAACGGACCTCTGCACTGACAGCCTCCACCACACCACAACCTACACCATCACCACTGTAACCTAACACCATCACCACCAACCTACACCACCTCCACCACAACCTACACCACCTACACCCTGAACCAACACCACCTACACCACAACCTACACCACCTCCACCACAACCCACACCACTCAACCACACAACCCACACCACCCACACCGTAACCCACACCATCACCCACTGCAACCCACACCACTCCACCACAACCCACACCACCCACCACAACCCACACCACCCACACCACAACCCACCACCGTAACCCACACCACCTACACCGTAACCCACACCACCAACCCCACACCACCTCCACCACAACCTACACCACCCACACCACAACCCACACCATCTCCACCCACAACCCACACCCACACCACAACCCACACCACTCCACCACAACCCACACCACCTCCACCACAAACCCACACCACCTCTACACCGTAACCTACACCACCTCCACCACAACCCACACCACCTCCACCACAACCTACACCACCTCCACCACAACCTACACACCTCCCACCACAACCTACACCACCCACACCGTAACCTACACCATCACCACCGTAACCCACACCACCACAACCTACACCACCCCAACCACAACCCACACACCACCCACCACAACCCACACCACCTCCACCACAACCTACACCACCCACACCGTAACCTACACCATCACCACTGCAACCTACACACCACCACAACCTACACCACCCACACCAACCATACCACCACCCACACAACCTCCACACCACCCACCACAACCCACACCACCCACACCGTAACCCACACCATCACCACTGTAACCTACACCACCACAACCTACACACCACACTGCAACCTACACCACCTACACCGTAACCTACACCATCACCACTGCACTACACCACCACAACCTACACCACCTCCACCACAACCTACACCACCCACACCGTAACCTACACCATCACCACCGTAACCTACACACCACAACCTACACCACCCACCCACAACCTACACCACCCACCACAACCCCACACCACCTACAACCCACACCACCCACACTGCAACCTACACCATCACCACCGTAACCCACACCACCACAACCCACACCCACACCACAACCTACACCACCTCCACACAACCCACACCACCTCCACCACAACCTACACCACCTCCACCACAACCCACACCACTACACCACAACCACCACCCAACAATTCTCAGGCTTACTAATCCAAAAGGAAATGGTTTACGATGCCTAACCTTCCCTCAACCCCCTCAACCTCTCCCCTCTCAACCCTCCTTCCTCAACCCCTCCCCGCTCCTCAACCTCTCCAACCCCTTCCTCTCAACCCTCTCCCTTTCCCTTCACTGTTCCTCCTCCCTTCCTCCTCCTTCCAACTCTTCCACTTTTCACTCTCTCCTCCTCCTCTTACCTCTCTCACGTTTCCCCATCCTCTTCCTCTCCTTCCTTTCGTCCTCCTCCCACTTCCTCCGTACCTTCACAGGTGTATTGTATTAATAACTACAGGTATACTGTATTAATAACTACAGGTGTATACTGTATTAATAACTACAGGTGTATACTGTAAATAACTACAGGTGTATACTATATTAATAACTACATATACTGTATACTACAGGTGTATACTGTATTAATAATACAGGTGTATACTGTATTAATAACTCAGGTGTATACTGTATTAATAACTACAGGTGTATACTGTATTAATAACTACAGGTGTATACTGTATTAATAACTACAGGTATACTGTATTAATAACTACAGGTGTATACTGATTAAACTACAGGTGTATACTGTATTAATAACTACAGGTGTATACTGTATTAATAACTACAGGTGTATACTGTATTAATAACTACAGGTGTATACTGTAATAATAACTTACAGGTGTATACTGTATTAATAACTACAGTGTATACTGTATTAATAACAACAGGTGTATACTGTATTAATAACTACAGGTGTATACTGTATTAATAACTACAGGTGTATACTGTATTAATAACTACAAGTATACTGTATTAATAACAAGGGTGTATACTGTATTAATAACTACAGGTGTATACTTATTAATAACAGGTGTATACTGTATTAATAACTACAGGTGTATACTGTATTAATAACTACAGGTGTATACTGTATTAATAACTACAGGTGTATACTGTATTAATAACTACAGGTGTATACTGTATTAATAACTACAGGTGTATACTGTATTAATAACTACAGTGGTGTATACTGTATTAAATAAAGTATACTGTATTAATAACTACAGTATACTGTATTAATAACTACAGGTGTATACCATTAATAACTATATACTGTATTAATAACTACAGGCATACTGCAACAACTTGTATACTGTATAATAACTACAGGTATACTTATTAATAACTACAGGTGATACTGATAATTATCGTATTAATAATTACAATGTATACTGTATTAATAAATAGTGTATACTGTATTAATAACTACAGGTGTATACTGTAATAACCAGTGTATACCATATAACTCAGGTGTATACTATTAATAACTACAGGTACTGTATTAATAACTACAGGTATACTGTATATAACTACAGTATACTGTATTAATAACTATGAAGTATACTGTATTAATACAAAAATATTAATAACTACAGTATACTGTATTAATAACTACAGGTGTATACTGTATTAATAACTACAGGTGTATAATGTAATTAATAACTACAGGTGTATACTGTATTAATAACATGAGGTATACTGTATTAATAACAAATATAGTGTATACTGTATTAATAACAACAGGTGTATACTGTATTATAACTACAGGTGTATACTGTAAATAACTACAGGTGTATACTGTATTAATAACTACAGGTGTATACTGTATTAATAACTACAGTATACTGTATTAATAACTACAGGTGTATACTGTATTAATAACTACAGGTGTATACTGTATTAATAACTACAGGTGTATACTGTATAAATGTAGTATACGTAATAATTACAGGTGTATACTGTATTAATAACTACAGGTATACTGTATTAATAACTACAGTGTATACTTATTAATAACTACAGGTATACTGTATTAATAACTACAATGTATACTGTATTAATAACTGGTGTGCATACTGTATTAATAATTACAGGTGTATACTGTATTTATAATCACAGGTGCATACTGTATTAATAAGAGTGTATACTGTATTAATAACCACAGGTGCATACTGTAATACAACTAGTATACTGTATTAATAACTAAAGGTGCATACTGTATTAATAACTACAGGTGTATACTGTATTAATAACTACAGGTGTATACTGTATTAATAATCATATGTATACTGTATTAATAATCACAGGTGTATACTGTATTAATAACTACAGGTGTATACTGTATTAATAACTACAGGTGTATACTGTATTAATAACTACAGGTATACTGTAATAATAACTACAGGTATACCATAATAATACAGGTGTATACTGTATTAATAACTACAGGTATACTGTAATAATAACAACAGGTGTATACTGTATTAACTACAGGTGTATACTGTATTAATAACTACAGGTGTATACTGCATTAATAACTACAGGTGTATACTGTATTAATAAAATCACAGGTGTATACTGTATTACTACAGGTGTATACTGTATTAATAACTACAGTGTATATCAATATTAACTACAGGGTATACTGTATTAATAACTATGTATACTGTATTAATAACTACAGGTGTATACTGTATTAATAATTACAGGTGTATACTGTATTAATAACTACAGGTGTATACTGTATTAATAACTACAGTGTATACTGCATTAATAACTACAGGTGTATACTGTATTAATAACTATCATGTATACTGTATTAATAACTACAGATGTATACTGTATTAATAACTACAGGTATACTGTATTAATAACAACAGGTATACTGTATTAATAACGTGTATACTGTATTAATAACAACAGGTGTATACTGTATTAAATAACAGGTGTATACTGTATTAATAACTTAGTATACCGTAATAATAACTACAGTATACTGTATTAATAACTACAGTGTATACAGTGTATTAATAACTACAGGTATACTGTATTAATAACTACAGGTGTATACTGTATGATAACTACAGGTGTATACTGATTAATAATAACAGTATACTGTATTATCAACTACAGGTGTATACTGTATTAATAACAACAGGTGTATACTGTATTAATAACTACAGGAGTGTATACTGTATTAATAACTACAGGTGTATACTGTATTAATAACTACAGGTGTATACTGTATTAATAACTACAGGTGTATACTGTATTAATAACAATAG
The DNA here is from genome assembly GCF_018991925.1 of Homarus americanus. Classification (NCBI taxonomy): domain Eukaryota; kingdom Metazoa; phylum Arthropoda; class Malacostraca; order Decapoda; family Nephropidae; genus Homarus; species Homarus americanus. The sequence goes on along the minus strand of NW_024743215.1, from coordinate 23,430 downwards.
AGTATACTGTATTAATAACTGATGTATACTGATTAATAACAACAGGTGTATACTGTATTAATAACTACAGGTGTATACTGTATTAATAATAAATAGTATAACTGTATTAATAACAACAGGTATACTGTATTAATACCAGGTGTATATCAATAATAATAATAGTGTATACATATTAATAACTACAGGTGTATACTGTATTAATAACTACAGGTGTATACTGTATTTGTTGGTGTATACTGTATTAATAACTACAGGTGTATACTGTATTAATAACTACAGGTGTATACTGTATTAATTACAGGTGTATACTGTATTAATAACTACAGGTGTATACTGTATTAATAACTACAGGTGTATACTGTATTTAACAACAGGTGTATACTGTATTTAACTACAGGTGTATACTGTATTAATAACTACAGGTGTATACTGTATTAATAACTACAGGTGTATACTGTATTAATAACTACAGGTGTATACTGTATTAATAACTACAGGTGTATACTGTATTAATAACTACAGGTGTATACTGTATAAATACAATGTTATACTATTAATAACTACAGGTGTATACTGTATTAATAACTACAGGTGTATACTGTATTAATAACTGGGTGTATACTGTATTAATAACTACAGGTGTATACTGTATTAATAACAGGTGTATACTGTATTAATAACTACAGGTGTATACTGTATTAATAACAACAGGTGTATACTGTATTAATAACTACAGGTGTATACTGTATTAATAACAACAGGTGTATACTGTATTAATAACTACAGGTGTATACTGTATTAATAACTACAGGTGTATACTGTATTAATAACAACAGGTGTATACTGTATTAATAACTACAGGTGTATACTGTATTAATAACTACAGGTGTATACTGTATTAATAACAACAGGTGTATACTGTATTAATAACTACAGGTGTATACTGTATTAATAACTACAGGTGTATACTGTATTAATAACTACAGGTGTATATATTAATAACTACAGTATCTGGTATTAATAATTTCTGTGTGTATACTGTATTAATAATTACAGGTGTATACTGTATTAATAACTACAGGTGTATACTGTATTAATAACTACAGGTATACTGTATTAATAACTACAGGTGTATACTGTATATTACTACAGGTGTATACTGTATTAATAACTACAGGTGTATACTGTATTAATAACTACAGGTATACTGTATTAATAACTACAGGTGTATACTGTATTAATAATTACAGGTGTATACTGTATTAATAACTACAGGTGTATACTGTATTCATAACTACAGGTGTATACTGTATTAATAACTACAGGTGTATACTATATTAATAACTACAGGTGTATGTTTTGTTGTTAGTAACAAAAAATGTATTCAGTAAAGTTTGAACAGGTATTGGGTTTGGACTCTGACTTTGATGTGTGTGTGTGTGTGTGTGTGTGTGTGTGTGTGTGTGTGTGTGTGTGTGTGTGTGTGTGTGTGTGTGTGTGTTTGTGTGTGTGTGTGTGGTGGTTCTCTCCTTGCTCTCAATTTGCACTTCTCCCTCATCTCTCTCTAGTCTCCTTACCTCTCCCTCATAAGATTCTCCTCGTGTCACCTTTCTCGCTTTTTCCTCACAGTGAGTGAGTGCATGATAATTAATGTTTTTGATTTTTGCCCAATTTCCTTGCCAACTATGCCAGGAGCAAAACCCACGTATTTGAGGGCAAGGTGAACCTGATTGGTTGTCCTGAAAGGCAAATCCAGTTAATACGGGCATGATATATGTTCCTTCGTTCTATCAGTGAAAGCAAACCACGTCTTTGCGGGTATGTGGTTGGTCTTTCAGGTCGTTTTCAAAGTCTTGTGAGAATGTTTACTTAATGTGATTGGCAGGTTAACTGAGGTAAAATGAAGATGGAATTTTCATTATTTTTTCATTTCTTTCATCAAACAAAGATTTTTACTCGGTGATTGATGTTTGGTTTTCATTTATTAGTATGATGTGTTTGTGTTTTTTCTTCTTTCGTTTCTATTTCCTTCATTTCTTTTATTTTTCTTTTAATTTCATTCATATAATTTTTGCTTTTTCATTAATTTTTTTCTTTCATTTTAATTTTTCTTTCATTTCTTTCATTTTCTTTCATTTCTTTTATTTTTTTAGTGTGGTGAGTGGGAGTGTGTTGGTGAGTGGGGGGGGTGAGTGAGGAGGTGTTAGGGAGTGAGTGAGTGGTTGGTGGTGAGGGTGTTGGTGAGTGAGGGAGGTGTTGGAGTGAGGGAGTGTGTTGGTAGTGAGGTGTATTATGGTTGTGAGGAGGTGTTATTGAGTGAAATGTGGGGAGTTATATGTGTTGGTGAGTGAGTGTTGTTGGTGAGGTGTTGGTGAGTGAGGGGTGATATAGTGGCTCTCTCTCTCTCATCTTATAGATACGGAGGAGGGAGGAGGGTATGGTCCCTTCCTCCTTCCTCCCTCTCCTCCCCCCTCCTCTTTTTTTTTTTTTTTTTTTTCCCCAATTAGTATCGATTATCATATGATTCGACTATTGGTTTTGGCGCTGCTGGGGCTCTCATCTCACCTTCTTCCTTATTCCATTTTTTACCCCACTCTCCTTCATTTCTTCACATCGCCTCTCATTTCACTCTCATTATACCTTCCAAATCTCCCTTACTTTCTCCTCTCTTTCTTTACATCTCCTTCCTTCATCTTCTTTCTCCACTCCAATCTGTTCTCTTTCCTGTCTATGGGACCCTTTCCAACGACCCTCTCAAGCAGTCCTCTTACCACCTACGATCCTTACGTTGACCAACACATGACCTCTCACGACCCCACGACCCCACCTCGACCGCATCACGACCTCGACTCTGTAATTTCATATTTACTATTTGCTCCTGTTCACTTCACCTAAAACTTTATTTGGCTTTTTATTTCTTCGTTTTTTTTTTTTTTTTTTTTTATTTACAACCACCACCACCATTACTACTATCATGGTCAGTCTCCGCAAGTAATCTCCATGGTCGGTCTCCGCAAGTAGTCTCCATGGTCAATCTCCGCGGTCAGTAGGTGAGATGTTTTCTACTCTTAGCCAGTCAGATGATGGAGATAAAGGAGACCACTAACCTCTCACGGTCATAGGAGATAATGGTCTTGGAGATGTCAGACTAAATATGTATTGGTCTGAGATACCCCGAGTGATATGTATGTATGTATGTATGTATGTATGTATGTATGTATGTATGTATGTATGTTAAGCTATATGTATAATAATATATACAGAACATGTGTTTATATGTATGTACACATGTATATCTGTGTTTAGGTCTGTATGTAAGCGCTTATACATGTGTATATTGAAGCTGTATGAATTAATCCAGTATAAATTCCTAAAAGCGAAAAGAAACATAATCAGATAATACAACCTTTTTCCCACGCTTATAATTTTTTCACAAGCTTATAATTTTTTTCCCAAGCTTATCACTTTTTTCCCAAGCTTATAATTTTTTCCCAAGCTTATCACTTTTTTCCCACATTTATCCAAATTTCCCAGCGATTATCCCAATTTTCCCCAAGTCGGTTGTAACAAAAATAGTGATTCAGTGTTTTGCATCTACTAAATTCCGGTTTTTGCAACGTTAATCCGGGTATCACTAATCCGGTAAAAGTCTGCCAGGCCGACGCGTCAGTTCCCACCGTCTTAATTAACCCTGAACTAAAACTCTCAAATTGAAGTGATTGTGTTGGTGATTCAAATTATTGTAACTATTTTTTCAGCAGGAGAGAATAAGCCCGTATTATGGGGAGGTAAGCTAAATCCAGTTTATTGACACTGTCCGATAAAAGCATGGTAAGAGGTGGGTGAGGGTGAGGATAGTGAGAGGGGGTTAAGGGATAGAATGGGCTTGGGAGGTGAAACAAGGGATGGTTGAAGACAGAGGGAGAGAGGAGAAGTGGAGGAAGATTTGTGTGTCTGTGTTCCTATTTTGCATTGACGTGTTTGTAAGTACTCGGTCAAAACAAATCAAGGTGTCAACTCAGTCAAATGGAGATGGAGAGAGAAGTCAAGGGAGTATGGTGAATTAGTCCAGTTTTTGTTAAGTTAATGGTTTACAGACGAAGGGGGTGACGGAGGGGGTGACGGAGGGCATTGTACTGGAGGTCTTCCCTTTTTTATGGTGCTCGAGATAGTAACTTTTCTCCTCACTCATACAAAGGAGTGTTTTATCCTTCTTCTGTTACGGTACTGGGAGGGGTGGCTGGCAGGGAGGTGTTGAGTTTACAGTAGCTAGTGGGCTCCTCAAGGGCGAGTGTACAAGGGCGAGTGTACAAGGATGAGTGTACAAGGATGAGTGTACAAAGGCGAGTGTACAAGGATGAGTGTTCAAGGATGAGTGTACCAAGGGCGAGTGTACAAGGGCGAGTGTACAAGGATGAGTGTACAAGGATGAGTGTACAAAGGCGAGTGTACAAGGATGAGTGTTCAAGGATGAGTGTACAAGGACGAGTGTACAAGGACGTATCGAGTAAAAAAAAAAAAACATTTAAAATCCTTGGGTTCGAAACCTACTGAAACGTCGAAAAAAATTAAGTTATTTTTTTTTAAGGTATCGAAAAAAATCTCTTCGAAAACTTTTGAGATGAAGTTGAAGTCATGTCTCATCGCCTTAAATCGGGTCAGGTCGGGTTAAATCGGTTTGCATCAGGTCAAATCGGTTATAGCCGGGTCAGATTTCTGTTACAATCGGATTAGAGTTGGATCACATCATATCAAATCGGGTCTGGTCTTGTTAAATCGGTTTAGATCGGGTCAAATCGGTCATATCAGGTCAGGTCGGATGAGGGGGAAGAGCAGGGAAGAAGACGGTGAGAAGAAGAGGGGGAAGAGAAGAGGGAAAAAAGAGGGGAAGAAGAGATTGAGGTGAACTTGGGGGAAGAGGGAAGGGTAGAAATAAGGGTAGAAAATAGAGGGGAGGGAATAGGGAGACGAAGACGGGGGAAGAGGGGTAGGGAGGGAAGAGGAGACGAAGAGGGGAGAGGAAGAGGGGGAGCGGGGAGAACTGCAGCAGCATTCTTTCAATTAACCTTAACGACACTATCCGGCCCCCGGTTAACGCAGCAAATATCCGGCCTTTATTTTCCAGGGTTACGACACCTCCAATTACCGGCACACCCCCCCATAAACCCTGTCGCTAATGACCCAATGAGCCTTTGTGATGGTTATGACCAGGGGGGAGGGGAGGGGAGGGGGGCTTCATACCTGCTGCCCAGTATGGTAAATCCAGCCTACATATAATGACCTCCCTATAATTTGAGTCTATAATCTGTCCGTCGTAAATTGCGCAGTTGTGTAGTTATGGTCTAATCCTGTGTATTGGGTCGTAGGTTAGGTTAGGTCAGGTCAGGTCAGGTCAGGTCAGGCCAGGTCAGGCCAGGTCAGGTCGCATAATAAGGTTCTATAATTTGACCTTTACGTATTTTATATTGGATGCTAAAATCTGGTTCTATAATATGTGTCATATAACTGATGACTATATAATCTGGTCCTATAATTTGCTTCCCCATAACCTGAATCCTATAATCTGGGGAACTATAATTGATTAATAATTATATCTCTTAGGTTGGTACACACTTGGTTTTTAACCTAACCAACATTATAGCCAACACTCGAGCATTATAGCCAACACTGAGCATTATAGCCAACATTCGGAGCATTATAGCCAACACTCGAGCATTATAACCAACACTCGAGCATTATAACCAACACTCGAGCATTATAACCAACACTCGAGAATTATAACCAACACTCGAGCATTATAACCAACACTCGAGCATTATAGCCAACACTCGAGCATTATAGCCAACACTCGAGCATTATAGCCAACACTCGAGCATTATAGCCAACACTCGAGCATTATAGCCAACACTCGAGCATTATAGCCAACACTCGAGCAGTAACTCTTTTTTACTATAAGTGTTATAAGTGGCTGTAAGTGACTTTAGGAAACATTACACAAAGTTGAAAAATAAAGTGGAAAATAATTATACTTGGAAACTCGAGTAAACGATGGAAGAGTATAATAAAAAATGAAATATACAAACAACAACAACAACAACAACTACTAATGCAACTACAGCTACAACAACTAAAATTACTGCTACATCGATTATTACTACTACTATTACTACTACTACTACTATTACTATTACTATTCTTTTACGTGGCCTCCATCCTCCCCCAATAGCCACACCTTCAACGCCATTTTATTACCTTAAAATTAAATATCCTACTACTACTACTACTACTACTACTACTACTACTACTACTACTACTACTACTACTACTACTACTATTACTACTACTTCTATTACTACTACTACTACTACTAAAATAAAATATATTTGTAAATTGCATGTTACGTATTTTTGTCTTCTTTGTCGCTTTCTTTCCCTCTCTCTAGCTCACTTCCCTCACTCTCTTTTACTCTCCCTTCTCTCTTACTCACCCACTCATTCACGCTTATTTACTCTCCATTCTTCACTCTCTCCCTCATTTTCCCTAACTTAACAACCCACTCTCCCTCCCACTCTCCCTCACTCACCTTCTCTCCTTCACACACTCACCTTCTCTCCTTCACTCTCTCTCTCTCTCTCTCTCTCTCTCTCACCTCACCTGAGCCAGTCATCACGAGAATGAACCTGATTATAGGTGAGTCTCCTCAGGTGAACTAAGTTATTACCTGTATTATATGTCTTGTCCAGGTGAGGCTGATGATGATGATGATGATGATGATGAGGGTGATGATGATGATGATGATAATGAGGATGATGGTGATGATGATGATGTTTGAATAATAATAATAATAATAATAATAATAATAATAATAATAATAATAATAATAATAATAATAATAATAATAATGGACACACACACACACACACACACACACACACACACACACACACACACACACACACACACACACGCACACACACACACACGCACAAAGAGACAGAGACAAACAGAGAGACATTAAGAGATAACAAGAAGACATAAACAGACCACAACCAATACATGACAATCTCTCATAAGACCACAAGTTGTAATAACATTAAGCCCCTGACCAGACTGAGAGATAATGAGCCTCCTCTCTCTCTCTCTCTCTCCACCAGGCCGTCTCTGTATTCCTCCCAAAACTTTCACATTGTAGGGCATTGTTGGCTTGCCCATCCCCAGAGAGAGAGAGAGAGTGAGAGAGAGAGAGAGAATATGCTGTTACTACCACTACTACTACTACTACTACTACTACAACTACCTTAAACAATAACACTAAAACAACCATCAGAACAACCATTCCAGCTACCACAACCACCACCATTACGGACACACTTCTATGACCCGCCACTGTAGGCTCCTGGGCTTGGCTCCCAGGGCTTTACCTAGGCTCCAGGGTAGTTAAGGTTCCCCTGATCTTACTAGCACCTTGACATGGAACCTAACCTAATCTAACCTAACCTAACCTAACCTTAATAAGTAAACAAAGAAGAGCGGTTCCTAAGGATGAGTCAAGCCTTCCCTTCCCTCTTCCCTACCCCCCTCCCTTCCCCCTACCCTCCATTTCCCCTACCCTCCCTTTCCCCTCCCCTCCCTTTCCCCTCCCCTACGTCCCCATCAGGTCCCAGGAGACAGGTAGTCGTAGGTCGCTTATATTCATGTTTTCATAATAGCTTCGAGTCTCGTTGTCCTTGGAACTCGACGACGCGCCACCCAAAGGTACATCTTTCTTGATTGTCCTGCTTCTCTGAGGCTGTCCCGAGGGGTGGTGGAGAGTGGTGAGGGTGGGAGAGGGCGTGAGTGGGGTAGTGAGTGGTTTGTGTGTGTGGGAGGGGGGAGGGTTAGTGGGTAGGGTGGAGGTGGTGGTGGTGAGGGAAGGTGTGAGGGAGGGGTGAGGGATGGTGTGAAGGAGGGAAGGGCAGGGAGGTGAGGGAGATGATAAGAGGGAGAACGATTTTTCAGGATTTTCGTAATGTGAAGTGATGAATAGATTTGTGTGTATGTGTGTGTGTGTGTGTGTGTGTGTGTGTGTGTGTGTGTGTGTGTGTGTGTGTGTGTGTGTGCGTGGAGGAAGACGTACAGTACCTCAGATGAAAGTGGAGAGCCTTAAAACATGATGGTATGAAGAGACAGCAAGACTCCCCCACAAGGTGTGCCACTAACACTACCCTCCACTAGGTGTGCCACTAACTACCCCCACCAAGGTGTGCCACTAACACTACCCCCCACCAAGGTGTGCCACTAACACTACCCCCCACCAAGGTGTGCCACTAACACTACCCTCCACCAAGGTGTGCCACTAACACTACCCTCCACTAAGATGTGCCACTAACACTACCCTCCACCAAGGTGTGCCACTAACCACTACCCTTCACCTGTACACCAAAGGCTCGCCAACTCTTTTTGATGTTAATCAAAGGCCTTTGAAAGTTGCTGGGGAAAGTGGGTTGAGGAGAGAGAGAGAGAGAGAGAGAGAGAGAGAGAGAGAGAGAGAGAGAGAGAGAGAGACTTGTTGCATTTGTTTACCACAAACATTAAGGAGTTATGTCGTTACGTCGTGACGTAATCGTTTAATTCACACTGTGTTTATAAGTTGAGTTATGTTAGGGTGTGTAGAGTTAGGTTATGGAAGGCTAGGTTTGGTTCGGTTAGGTCATGATAGGTTAAGTAAGATTAAGTTAGGATAGTTAAGCTTATGTTAGGTTAGGTTAGTTTAGTTAAGTCAGGTCAGGTTAGGTTAGTTAAGGTTAGGTTAGGTCATGTCAGGTGGATTAGGTCAGGTTAGGTTAGGAAAGGTCAGGTCAGGTCAGGTCAGGTTAGGTTATGTCAGGGAGTAAACCTAAGTATACCTCTGGTGAAACTTAGGGAGGGGGACTTAAGTTTACACCTAAGTCTTAAGTATTGTTAAGAACCTCACCTGGCTGCTGGGCTTAATGACGCGAAAGGTGAGGGAAGGTGAGGACACACACACACACACACACACACACACACATACACACACACACACGAGGTAATCAACAGTAATGGAAGAAATGAATTATACTTTATCTTTATTAAATGTTTTTGTATAGACTATAAGGGAGATGAACAGAAGGCGAGAAGTGACTTTTGAAGACGAGACCTGGCTAAATGACCTGACCTGACCTTATAGGATACACACAGGATATTCCCTATTAACTACAAGAGAGTTAACTTTAAACACAACAAACTACAGAATATGTATTTGTGTAGCATTCCAATTACTACGTAGGTCTTGTGTGTGTGTGTGTGTGTGTGTGTGTGTGTGTGTGTGTGTGTGTGTGTGTGTGTGTGTGTGTGTGTGTGTGTGTGTGTGTGTGTGTGTGTGTGTGTGTGTGTTTATCTATACATTACTTATTTGTGATTGTAGTGTTTGTTTTTGTGTACTCTTGTGTATGTGTATATATATTTTAATAATAATAATAGTTAACGGTTTATTGAAAAAGCTTTGCAGCCCGAAGGCTGATAATATACATTGGACAAAAATGACTTATTACATACAAAGACATGGGGTGGGTGGGTCGTTTAACAAAAGCTTTCATTACTGAAAGGAGAAGGAACAATGATTGAACATACAAATTATTTTAGTTTACAGTTGATGGCCCGGGCTGGGCTGGTCATGGAGACACCAGGTGGTGTGGGGTGGTGTCACAGTACCTCGCCCTGCTGGGTGGTGTTGTGTTGTCTCGTAGTCAGGTGCATCGCCGGCCGGCCCACTGTTGTTCCCAGGTGGACTGATTAACACCTCCTGGTCAGAAGACGGCGGTCAGCTCCCAGTGGTGCTTATCTCACTGGTGGGTCACGGCTCTCACTGGTAATGTCTAGTGCTGAATTCACTGGCTTAAACACTGTTCATCACTGTTCAACACTGATCCCACTTCTTTCCGAAACGAAATTGTTACTTTTGATTATGTAGATATCCCGGTGGTGAGGATGGGTCGGGGAGAGGGACTTGGGCCGAACATTAGCCAAGGGGGCCGCTGCTCAGCAGGAGCAGCGCCTGAATAGGTCTCGACCATACGGTGCTCAAGGATGTAGTGTATGAATGGGAGTACATGTAGGTATGTTTGTGTATATACTATGGGCATCACTAAGGGTAACTGTATGTCAGAATATATGTAATCACGTTTACTTGTGTATGCATGTGTATGTATATATGCGAGCGTGTGCGTATATGTGTACACTGTAGCTGTCACAACTTTTTACTCAGACAAGTTCTTCCCGAGAGGAACTGATGAAACTCTTTAAAACTTTTTAATCCGGAAAAAGAGGAAGACATTAAGATCTACTCTCACAAGGAGGAGCTGTGAGGGGGTGTGTGAGTGGTGAGGAGGGGTGTGAGGCGGTGTGTGAGGGGCGAGGAGGGGTGGATGAGGCAAGGGGTGGAGGGGCGAGGGAGGAGGGGCGGAGGCGGGGGTGGAGGGGTGAGGAGGAGTGTGAGGGCAGGAGGGGGGTGTGAGGGGCAAGGAGGCGGTGTGTGAGGTGTGGTGGTGTGGGAGGGGCAGCAAGGAGGGGTGAGGGGTGTGGGGAGGGGTGTGGGGAGAGGGCAAGGAGGGGGATGTGTGAAGGGGGGAGGGGTGTAAGTGGGAGGTGTGTGAGGGGTGAGGTGGAAGGAGGAGGGGTGTAAGGAGGGGGAGGTGGGGGGCGAGGGGGTGGAGGGGCGAGGGAGGGGTGGAGGCGGTGTGTGGGGAGGGGGGAGGGAGGGAGGAGGTGTGGGGGTGGAGGCGGGGGTGTGTGAGGGGCGAGGAGGGAGGGGGGGGGAGGGGTAAGGGGAGGGGGGAGCAGGGGTGAGGGCGAGAGGGGTGGTGTGTGAGGGGCGAGGAGGGAGGGGGGTGTGAGGCGGAGGAGGGGTGGAGGGGTGGGAGGTGGTGTGAGGAAGGAGGGGTGGGGGAGGTGTGTGGAGGGGTGAGGGAGGGGTGTGGGAGGGTGTGTGAGGGAGGGCAGGGAGGGGGAGGTGGTGTGAGGGGCAAGGAGGGGTGTGTGAAGAGGTGTAGGAGGGGTGTGGGAGGGGTGTGAGGGGAGGGTGTGAGGGGCGAGGAGGTGGGAAGTGGTGTGAGGAGGGGAGGGGAGGGGGGGAGGGTGTGAGGGGGTGGAGGGGTGTAAGGAGGCAGGGAAGGGGCGAGGAGGGTGAGGCGGTGTGAGGGGGCAAGGAGGGGGGATGAGGGGCGAGGAGGGGGGAGGGAAGGAGGGGTGTGAGGGAGGGGGTGGGAGGGGTGTGGAGGCGGAGGGGTGTGGGTGGGGGAAGGAGGGGTGTGTGTGAGGGGCGGGAGGGGTGTGGAGGGCGAGGAGGTGGGTGGAGGCAGGGGGAGGGGTGGAGGGTGGTGGAGGGGTGGGAGGGTGGTGTGTGAGGGAAGGTGAGGAGGGGGGTGGGAGGGGGTGTGAGGGGCGAGGGAGGGTGTGTGGTGTGAGGGGCAAGGAGGGGTGTGGAGGAGGGGGGGTGTGGGGGGCGAGGAGGGGTGGAGGGGTGTGTGGAGGGGCGAGGGAGGGGGGAGGGGTGTGTGTGGGGCGAGGGAGGGGGAGGGTGTGAAGAGGGTGTGGAGGGGTGTGGGGGTGGAGGGGCGAGGGAGGGGTGTGAGGGGCGAGAGGGGTGGGAGGGTGTGTGAGGGGCGAGGAGGGGTGTGGAGGAGGTGTGGGAGGGCGAGAGGGGGGTGGTGTGAAGAGGAGGGGTGTGGAGGGGGTGTAGGGAGGTGTGTGAGGGGAGGGTGTGAGGGGCGAGGAGGGGTGTGAGGGGCGAGGAGGGGGTGTGAGGAGGTGTGTGAGAGGAGGGGGGTGTGTGTTGTGGGGCGACGTGTGAGGGGCGGCGTGCGAGAGGCGTTGGATGAGTGGATACAACATTCACCTCTTGTCCTAAGCGTCAGTGGTTCGAGTCGGAGGCACCCACTTTCAACCAAGCTGTGAATATGTACCGAACATTACAGTTGAGGAAGTGAAGACGATCGAATACAGTGGTCTGCCATACTTAGCCCCTTGTGTACCGAAGGCTTCGTCGTCCCTAATGATGGCACCTGTAGTTAATGACCAGTTTCATTATAACTTGGGAGTCATTGTGGCTGCCATCTTGTGTGCCGTAGTTTGTGGAAGAAATGTAATACTTTTCTCATCTTCACTTGGGAAAGAATTTACATACAAATCCTTCAGGATACAACTTTATGTCTCAGCTTAAGTGAGTCAGTTAATGTGTTCTCACCTCCCGGTTTAAGAGAAATGTTCCTCACACACACACACACACACACACACACGAGAGAGAGAGAGTCTTTGAGAATCTGTTATTATACTGTTCCCTAAGTGACCGAGTTAATGGAGTCTTACACAAGGGTCATATAGCGGTGGTGGGGAGCAGGTGTTGTGTCGTGTTTATGTGAGGAGTGAGGGTGGGGGGGGGTCTTGTTCCTGCCGCAGTTTTGTTGACCAGTCAGTTCTTCTTGTCCGAGAGGGAGACAGAGGGCCCCGACTCACTGTAAACAAAAGGGATGATACACCTCCAGGGCCCAGCTAGGAGACAGAGGGCCCCGACACGTAATTATGGACACACTCGACTCGCCTGCCCAGACCGGAGGCCCTTGCATCCTACTCCTTGTCAAGTGGCTTCTCTCGTCCACACGCCCTCTTCCCACCCCTACACGCCCTCTTCTCGCCCATACACGCCCTTTCCCCACCCCTACAAACCCTCTTCCCACCCCTACACGCCCTCTTCTCGTCCCTCTCCCCACCCCCACAAACCCTCTTCCCACCCCTACACGCCCTCTCCCACCCCCACACGCCTTTCCCACCCCCCCACACGCCCTCTCTGCCCCTATACACCCTCTCCTTATCCAGTGTCTCCTCGTTCCTCACACGCCCTCTCTTCGTTCAGTGCCTCGCCCTGCCCGCCTCTCCCTGCCCGTCCTTCCTGCCCGCCCTCTTCCGCCGCCCTCCCCGCCGCCCTCTCCCCGCCCACCATCTCCTCGGCGGGATACAAGTGGACGCTGGCAGGCAGGATAAGATAGAGGCAGGACGCGACTTACATACGGCGTCATTTGCACTCGTTTCTGTTCTGCTTCGGGAGACTTGCATTCTTCCCGCCCGCTCTGGAGACACACAGTGGATACTAGTTTTGTTTTCATGCCTGTTTAATATGTATACATGCAGCCCCTGTGTGTGTGTGAGAGAGAGAGAGAGAGACAAACACCCACAACTAGACACACACACACACACACACACACACACACACACACACACACAAAGCCTATAGTATAAATATAGTGAAAATAAGAGAAAATTGATAATACTCAGAGGACTAACTAACAAGGGCGTACACAAGAGGAGTCTCTCTCTCTCTCTCTCTCTCTCTCTCTCTCGTTTGTTTCTTTCTTTCTCAACAACTAGACCGACCTTGTTCATATGAGTCTTGTGACTACTGTAGAAGACCTTGGTAATGCCGGGGTCCTCACAGTCGTTTTTGGGCGGCGGCTGATGAAGATAGTGAGAGTTCTTGTATGTGATCACGTGAAGATTAGCCCCCCACTCCCCTCCTTAATTTAATATACCTTAGAGATTAATTACCCTAAGTTAATCTGGTGTGACCTAACCTAACCTCATCATTGGGGTCAGTTTACCTCCCAGTGAGCAGTGTTTATGACCTGTGAGTGGAGTGAGGGAGGTAAGAAGTGTGTGTGTGTGTGAAGGAGGGAGCGAGTGAGGGAGGGAAAGAGGGATGGAGGGGAGGTAATGAGAGGGAGGGAGGGAGGGAGAGAGGTAAGGAGGGAGTTTCACCTACACCATTATACTCTGGCTTCAATAATTACTTAACTGCTCCATGAAGGTTCGCTGTAAACAAGGAGAGATAAAAGAGGGAGGCGGAGCATTGTGCTGTTGAACGCTGTAATATTGGATCACACGACGAGAGCCAACAAAGAGGGTCAGTAGCCGAGGTAAAATAACATGATCACAAAGGCTCGACCCAGGGCGTAACAAAGACACACACGTAGGCTGAAACACACACAGGTAGGATGAAAAACACACACTCACACACACACACACACACACACACACACACACACACACACACGCACACACACACACACAACACACACATAATCACACCCTAGATCATCGTTATCATCTGTGGCTGTCACTTCACCTCAGCCTTTAACTTAGTCACAACATAATCATCAACAAAGCTATCGACCTCGGGTCTCAGAGACGTCTCGTACCATGGCTTACAGACTTCCTTAGTGACCAACGCTAAGCTGTACACTTCCGAGGGGCTGTCTCCACTTCTCAGCCACTCACCTGTGGAGGCCCCCAAGGCATCAAGATGCGACCGCTCTGCTTCCTCATCAACGATGCCCTTACCTGACATAAACTCTCACTGGAAATATGTCGACTATTCCACCGTTGGGATCAGTGTGAACAACTCGGCTCCAGGCTACAGCCCCCTCCAGAATATACTGGACAGTCTCCAGAATTGGGCCACCAACAACCACGTCACCATCAACCATACCAAGACTATGGTTATGTACACCAACCTCTTCTCCGACCTTGTCCCACCTCCCTCCATCACACTGGGCCCCAACACACTCCAGGTTGTGGACTCCATCAAGCTCCTCGGCGCCACTATACATAACGAACTGAACTGGAAAACACACGACAGTACAACCGTCAAACCTTGCTGCTATCGTCTTCACATCCTCCGTCGTTTCAAATCCAACGGAGTTCATGCGTCTGACCTATTGAGTGTTTACACAATATACATACTTCATAAGGTCACCTATGCTTCTTTCTCCTGCCTGGTCTTCTTCCTGCACAACGAGGACTCTAGGAGCGAACGCAGAAGAGTGCGTGCAGGACTATTCTCTCCCTCTCCAACAGATCAAGAGGCGCTCTGTACACTAACCCTCTCAACTCTCTCTGATCATCACCATGACCACATCTGTCAGTCTGGGAGGACAGCTGCTACACCATCCTAGTCACCGTCATCTGGTACCACCTGAGATCCCTCGTCCACGATTTCCTGTTTAGCACCACAACTGCATCCAGTCCATAAGACCACGTAAACAACTTGTGTGTTCACTCCTTGCCAGTCTCACCTTTGTGCTGTAACTGTGATGGAATTCCTTGTTAGATGACCCACTCCTTGGTGTACTGTACTATATATGTACCTCTTGTTATTTGTATAGTTTCTGCTTATGACTCATATATTAGTTCATAAACGGTTCATTATTATTATTACATGTAGGTTGACACACACACACAGGTAAGGGGGACGGAGCATCACAATGAGAGAGACAGTGCCTGAAGCTGCTGAGTGCCAGTGCCAGTCAGGTGGTAGATAGCGCTGTGAACCGGAAACACAACAGCCCCCCACAGCGCCCTTTGTTCCCACACAGCAAGGAAGGATTTTTTTTATTTCAGTTCACAAAGGAAAGAAGTTTTCTTTTTCCCAATCTCAAACACTATGGGATTTTGTGTTGTTTTTGTTGGGATTTTGTACAGCAGTGTTCTTAAATTTTTTTGTGGTAGGGATTTTTTATAGGAATTTTTTTGTTAGGGTTTTTTGGGGAAAGGATTTTTTTGTCTAGGGTTTTTTTGGAAGGGATTTCTTCATTTCGATTGTTTTGTTTTTGTTATAGAAATTAATATATTTTTTTCATGTTCATATACACATAGGGAATACCCCCCCCCCCTCACACACACACACACACACACACACACACACACATACGAGAGAGATTTTCCTTCCTATTTCCTGAGAGTGAACGAACAAACAGAAGTGAATAATATATACAGACTAAAATAGGTTAGGTTAGGTTAAGTTAGGTTAGGTTAGGTTAGGTTAGGTTAGGTTAGGTTAGGTTAGGGTACACAACATTGTTTACTGGCCATTATATAAACAAGAATCACGGTGAACCTAACGATGAAACAGACAGACAGACACACACACACACAGAAGAGGAGAGATAGGCAAAGAGAGAGAGAGAGAGAGAGAGAGAGAGTGGAGAGAGAAATAAAAGAAGGTAAATTAGAAATGGACAGAAACAAGAATAACAGGTTAACCTAATAACTGGCTCTGAGTGGTGGTGGTGGTGGTAGTGGTGGGGGTGGTGGTGGTGATGGTGGTGGTGGTGGTGGTGATGGTGGTGGTGGTGGTGATGGTGGTGATGGTGGTGGTGGTGGTGGGATTGGTGGTAGTGATGGTGGTGCCTTTTCTCACCACCCCCTACCACCACCACCCTTACCATCCCCACCACCACAACCACCACACCCCACAACTACAACCACAACACAACCACACCTTAACATCTTTAAAATAAGGGACTGTGATGTGTAGGTAAGAATTGGAATCAGGAAAGGGAAGGTGTTAAATTAGGGTCAACTTTTAAGGGAAGTAAGGGGGAGGGTAGGGAGGGAGGAGGTTACGAGTGGGGGGAGGAGGGTCAGGGGGAGGTGGTGAAGGAGGGGGGGGGATGGATGCTTGAACCCTATGCATAATTTGAGAGAGAATGAGAATCTCTTTAATGGAGAGAGATAATATAGATATAATGAAGTCAATTTAAATATTACCGTCGCGAATATTGGAATAGTTGGCGCTGCGAATATTATTTAAGTCTTCCTCACTATTCCAGCGTCTTTAGGAATTTGTGGTGACGAGAATTTAATACTTGGAGGTTGATGTGGCATTTGGTGGGGGGGGGGGGTATTTTTTGGCCTCATGGTATTTTTTTGAGAATTTACTCCAATTGATGCAAGTTTATGGTATTTGTGGGAATTTATGGTTTATATGTTTCAGAATTTAGTGTTTAGTGAGCATTAGTTTTAACTTTCCTAGTGTGAGAATTTAATGCTTAATTATGCAGAATTTAGTGTAGACACCCAGAGTATTTTTGACTAAGAAGAGATGGAATTTATAACTAGGAATTAGATGTATATTTGAGAGTAGTTGTGATTGAGTGAGAATTTGGTGGATATTCAACAGTATATATGAGAATTTAGTGTTCAGTAACTAAGTAAAATTCTTATATCCTTGGCATCAAATACTGAGAAACTGGTCCTTATTTTACGGAATTTATGGAATTTAATTATTATTATTATTATTATTATTATTATTATTATTATTATTATTATTATTATTATTATTATTATTATTATTATTATTATTATTATTATTATTATTATTATTCTCAACTTAACCAGAAATATAGCAGAAATATAGCAGAGATACTCAGACTGTTATGACGTAATCCTACCTATCAGCCAATCACAGATTTAGGGTGTCCCAAGATATGACGTAATCCCACCTATCTACCAATCAAAAGCTCGAGTTGTCATAACTTGTGACGTAATCCTGATTATACCAATCACATATTCCAGTTGTTCTTAGAAATGACGCGATACCGTTTTTCTATCACAGGTTCAAGTTGTCTCCGGGTGTGACGCATTCCCATCTTCCTACCAGTCAGAACCTCGGAGTATCTACAGATGTGACGTCATTCAATTTTTCTACCAATCACAGGTAAGAGCCACCATCGACGTCAAAGCTTCTCGGCCAATTACGGTTCCTTAAACACATCAGAACTTCCCCCACTCCCTCGTGTTCATTTTTCCTCCTGCATTATGCATCTTCCTTTGTCTCCGCTCCCTCCTCCTTCTTCCTCCACCTACAGTTATTGTATTTTCATATTCTCGGTATCTCATTCTCTCTCTCTCTCTCTCTCTCTTCTCTTGCTCTCTGATTCATCGATCTTTCCTATTCCTTTCTTCTTCTCTACTAAAATAATAATATTAATGATGATAATGATGAAGTAACTACTACTACTACTACTACTACTACTACTACTACTACTACTACTACTACTACTACCAACAACAGCAATAAACAAAAGACAAACACCTATCAATACCCTCGGTCAATCACTACCCAGGTCAAGTGAGTAGGTCAATCACTATGTATATGACCCTGTATACATCATGCACTCCAGAACGATGATGTTGATTTGGATTCTTCCTGACCATCTCTAGAGCAGAGGTCAGAGGTCAAATCACCCATTCCAGCCCCCCTTCCCCATTATGAAGCTCTCCCCTCCATTATGAAGCCCTCCCCTCCACTATGAAGCCTCCCTTCAATTATGAAGCCCTCCCCTCCATTTTGAAGCCCTCCCCTCCACTATGGAGCCCTCCCCTCCATTATGAAGCCTTCCCCACTAATTATGGGCCTCCTCAATTATGAAGCCAACAACCCCTCAAGTATGAAACACCCTCCCTCCACTATGAAGCCCTCCCTCCGTGTAAACCCTCACTTCTCCCCTCCTTTATGACCCTCCCCTCCCACTATGAAGCCCACCTCCATTATGAAGCCCTCCCTCCACTATGGGCCTTCCCTCACTATGGGCCCCCACTCCCTATAAGCCCTCCCCTCAATTGCAAACCCTTCCCCTCCATTATGAAGCCCAACCCCTCCATTATGAAGCTCTCCCCTCCATTATGAAGCCCTCCCCTCCATTATGAGCCCTCCCCTCCATTATGAAGCCAACCCCTCACTATTGAGCCCTCCCCTCCACTATGAAGCCCTCCCCTCATTGTAAAACCTTCCCTCCATTATGAAACCCTCCCCTCCATTGACCTTCCCTCCATTGTAAACCCTCCCCTCCATTATGAAGTAACCCCTCCATTATGAAGCCCTCCCCTCCATTGTGACCCTCCCCTCCATTATGAAGCCTTCTCCTCCATTATAATCCCTCCCCTCCACTATGAAGCCCTCCCCTCCAATTATAGGCCTTCCCTCCATTATGAAGCCAACCCCTCCATTGTGGCTCCTCCATGAAGCCTTCCTTCCATTATGAAGCCCTCCCCTCCATTATAAACCAACCCCCTCCATATTGAGCCCTCCCACCATTCTGACCCCTCCCCTCAACTATGAAGCCTTCCCTCCATTATGAAGCCCTCCCTCCATTATGAAGCCAACCCCTCCTGTGAGCCCTCCCCTCCACTATGAAGCTCTCCCCTCCATTATGAAGCCCTCCCCTCCATTATGAAGCCCTTCCCTCCATTATGAAGCCAACCCCTCCACTATGAAGCCCTCCCCTCCACTATGAAGCCCTGTAAGCCTCTCCTGACGAATAATTAAACTGGGTAGTAAGTTGAAGTCCGCGGCGCCCCAGATGAGAATAGTTAGAGGACTTGCTTGTAGACTCTCCCTTTATCCTCCCTTTATTCTCCCTTAGTGTCCCTTTATCATGTCCCTTAGTGTCCCTTTATTATCTCCCTTTAGTCTCCCTTGGTGTACGTATAGTGTCTCCCTTTATCCTTTTATTTTCCCTTAGTCTCCCTTAGTGTCCATTTATCCATCCTCCCTTTAGTCTCCCTGAGTGTCTCTTTATCCATCCTCCCTTTAGTCTCCCTTAGTGTCCTTTGATCCTCCCTACAGTCTCCCTTAGTGTCCCTTACTCTCCCTTTATTCACCCTTCATTCTCCCTCTTGTCTCTTTTTGAGGAGAAGTGGTGGTGGAGGGGCGGGTAGTGGTGGGGGAGGGTCGGGTTAGTGAGTGGGGAGGGTGGGTGAGTAGTGAGGTGGTGGAGGGCGGGGTAGTAGTGGTGGTGGAGGCGGAGTGAGTGGTGGTGGAGGGGCGGGTTAGTGGTGGGGTGGAGGGGTCGGGTGAGTGGTGGGAGGGCGGGTGAGTGGTGGGGGAGGCGGTGAGGCAGTGGTGGTGGAGGGGAGCGAATTGGTGGGGGGAGGGCAGGAGCGTGGGTGGTGGTGGAGGGCGGGTAGTGGTGGTGGTGGAGGGCGGGTAGTGAGTGGTGGTGGAGGCGGGTAGTAAGTGGCAGTGGAGGGGGCGAGGGAGGTAGTGGCGGCCGTGCATGGTTGAAATATAAACATGGTGGGCCAACAACAAGGGCCCGAGGCAACATCCGGTAATTACGTGAACCTGAAAGACCAAGGAAGAATACCTACCCGGAGAGAGGAAGGGGAGGAAGAGCAGCCGGGAGGAAGAGCAGCTTAAGGGAGGAAGAGCAGCGGGGAGAGGAGGAAGAGCAGCTGGGAGGGGAGGAAGACAGCCGGGAGAGGAGGAAGAGCAGCTGGGGAGAGGAGGAAGAGCAGCGGGGAGAGGGGAGGAAGAGCAGCCGGGAAGAGGAGGAAGAGCAGCCAGAGGAGGAAGAGCAGCCGGGAGAATGGAAGACTGAAAAGAGGAGAGGAAGAGCAACTATCTTACCTGCACTGCAACTACCTAGAGACACACACACACATACACACACACACACACACACACACACACACACACACACACACACACACACACACACAACAAGAGAAAAGGTGAATAAAAAGGGGAGTAAGATGAAGGTGGTGAGGATAAACAGAATGAAGGAGAGGCAAAGGAAGAAGGGTTGAAGAATGAGATAAAAGGAACAGAGGAATAAGAGAAGTGCATAAAAGCCGTGTAAAGGAATGGAAGGGAGGGAAAGCCAAATTAGGTAATTAGATAAAGAAGCGGAAGAATAAAGATGAAAGGGAGAGAGAGGAGGAGGAGGAGGAGGAGGAGGAGGAGGAGGAGGAGGAGGAGGAGGAGGTAATGGAAAGGTGTAAAGCATGTAGTAGGAGAATAGGAGAGGCGGCAAGGGACGAATTGCGTAGGAAGGAAGTGGCCACAGGAAGGAGTTCACAATGACTGGTTAACTAAGAAATACTTATAAGCTGTGTCAGTGAGGAGTGCTTAGGGTACACACACACACACACATAGAGACACACACACACACACACACACACGCACACACACACACACACACACACACACACACACACACACACACACAAATAGTTAATGTAGAGTCACAGTGTAATTTGATGCCATTTTTAAATTTATGATTATCCTCCTAACCCAACCTAACCTAACCTAACCTAACCTGTCCTAGCAACCCAACCCAACCTAACCTATCCTAACCCAACTAACCTAACCTAACCAACCTAACCTAATCCAACCTAACCTAACCCAACCCAACCTCACTTAACTCAACCTAACCTAACCCAACCCATTTTTAACCCAACCTCACTTACTCATCAACCCAACCCAACCCAACCTCACTTAACTTAATCCCAACCCAACCCAACTCACTTAACCTACCAAATACTCTGTGGCAAATCAGTAACCACTCAAGCCTAACATTCATAGGGATGACTGACGCATCTCAAAGAACGGAGGAGGAAGAGGTAAAGGAGGATGATAAAGAAAGGGGGAGAAGAGAGAGAGAGAGAGAGAGAGAGAGAGAGAGAGAGAGAGAGAGAGAGAGAGAGAGATAAAACAAATGCATCATAATGACAGGAAGAAGAGGGAGAGAGGGAGAGAGGGAGAGATACATTAGAATAATTCAGTGGAGACTAAAGATGAAAGAGGAGGAGGAGTAGGAGAGGTGAGAGGTGTGTGTGTGGGAGAGGTGAGAGGTGTGTGTGTGTGTGTGTGTGTGGGGGAGAGGTGTGTGGGGAGGTGAGAGGTGTGTGTGTGGGAGAGGTGAGAGGTGTGTGTGGGAGGGTGAGAGGTGTGTGTGTGGGAGGTGAGAGGTGTGTGGGAGAGGTGAGAGGTGTGTGGTCAACGGTGTTTTCTGGGTACTACTACTACAGTGGCCTCCATCGTCCCTAATAGCCTCACCTTCATCCTATCTGTGTTGAGTTAGTGAGCTGCAGGTCTATGGGCATTCAGTGACTGTGCCTCATAGTTAATTCTTAACTGTTGTCGGCTTTGGGCCGATGCTCTGTTCTGGAGGCAGAGCAAAGCCGACCGAAGGAGAGAGAGAGACCTATATCTCATCCAGGCTGTAACATAACTTCTAGGTTGTTGTTGTTCGGAGATCACCTCCGTGCTGGGTAGAAGCATCTGCATTTGGTCCCATCCCACCAGAGGTTGTGAACACTAGAGGAGTAAGCTGCTTGGTCAATGTTCTGAATTTTCTCCCAGATGTTCTTATCTTGTTGTTCTCGCTTTTCCTGTGTGCAGCATCGAGGGTGGTTGGTGACATGCGGCGGATAAAACCTGATGTCGAAGAGTTTGCTGTCCCGCATCCAGAATTCTCGAGCAGCGTGAACACGGACTTCGTTGGATGTGCTTGATGTCCTATGCTGGAAAAATCTCACCGTCCAACAAGGAGGCTTGTTCTACCCCACATCACGGCAGATTTCCTTCAACATATTTGTTGTGAGATTCCTTACTTGTCATGCCTCAGTATGAAGCCCCTTTGCACAATAACACCATAGCGTGATCGACGTCATAGGAAGAGCCACACATTGCAGCATCAGTTACGCAACTTACTTCACCGGGCTGCCCTGTCGTAATGGAGCTTCGGAATCTGTTTACTTCACTGTATCAACCTCCCTGCTGTGGCCTTGAGCTTATGTGGCTGTGAGGGCCGTGAGCTGAACTGAGTTTTTGATGTCTTTCGGTGGCAATCTCCTCTGATTGCCTAATCCACCTCCTAGCCTGTAAAGTATGATCTTTCTGCTGGGGTTATGAGGGTGTTTCACTAATTTGGGAATGAAATTGACGCCGATAGCTTCTTCCAGAAGGTGGAGTGAGGGTTTGATATCAGGATAGTGCGCATCAGGTAGTTAGCAATGTTGACTCCATGGGTGAACAACGCCGCAGTGCTGCATATGTGGCTTGTGTTGTGCAATCCTAGACAGAGCTTTGAATTTCCTTAAACCATTCATTACCTTCTTTATGCACTGGTCTTGAAGTCTCGTCATGCTGATTACTGCCCCCAGCGGTTCTTTGGCCATCTTTTTGTTTGACCTCACTCCACCAAAACACCTCCATTGCCCGTCTGTGAAGGTTCTGGGTCACAATGAGGAAGGACTGCTATGTTTTGTGGTACCCATTGTGGACTCCCTGTCATGTTACCAGGTCCCACCTACTTTATGCCATTTCCCTCCACTTTTCCTGCTCCTGTAAGGCCGTCAATGTACGCTTAATGCTTGACCCCAGTTGTTCCAAATTTTATTGTGTTGGAGCACTGATAGGCCTATTGCATACATTGACATTGCAACAGGGTCCCCCTGTGTTGTTCCCTCGTTGACTGTAGATATCACTTCCTTAGAGCCTTGTTGCTTACTATGTAGAGGTCTGATGGATTCCTATAGGAGTTTCAACATACACAAGTAAAAGCTTGGACACTTGATCTTGATGTTGTGTACTGTGGCCTTGCGGTTAAGCATGTTGAATGTATTTGAAGCGTCCACCAGGAGAACGGCCTTTACAAAATCATACTCACAAGACATTGCCCCTCATGGCATGAATGCCTTCATCCTGGTGTGGCCAGCACAAAACTTGCAGGTTCTCCATTATGCATTTTTCCATGATATTCTCAGCATTTCACCTGAGAGGGCCTACATCCTGATTCTTATCCAGGGAATGAG
>NW_024743214.1:0-12887 GCF_018991925.1 Homarus americanus | reverse complement strand
AGTTTGGAACTGACCATCACTAAGGTTTATTGATTTTAATTCCTTAATCAAACTAGCTTCAACCAGAAGTCTTTCTGTGACACAAGATGATTTGAATACTTCTAAGCTTTTTTCCCAAGCACTGGGGTGATTATTATTCCTAACATGAACGAACAAGGCACTGCTTTCAGATGCAGTTCTGATATTATACTTATGTTGTTTGATTCTGAGCTGCAGTGTTTTTCCTGTCTGACCTACATAATTACAATTATATTTGCTACATGGAATACAATAAACAATTCCATTTACATTCAAACTTGGGCTATTCCTTATTAACATATTGGTAATGGTTGAGTCATACTTGAAAACAACATTAATATTTAGAAGCTTGAGGGACCGAACTAACGGGACAAATTCATCACGATAGGGCAGAGTCAAAATATTCTTAAGTGTAGGAACTTGTCTGGTTTGAGAGGAATGAAAGGATTTTTTAGCCCTTTTAAAGCAACGATCAACAAACACAGAAGGGTACCCAAGTTTCTGTGCAATAGAACGAATGTGTTTAAATTCATCGTCAATAAATTCAGAGTCACAAATACGCAGACATGTTAGGAATAATAATCACCCCATTGCTTGGGAAAAAAGCTTAGAAGTATTCAAATCATCTTGTGTTACAGAAAGACTTCTGGTTGAAGCTAGTTTGATTAAGGAATTAAAATCAATAAACCTTAGTGATGGTCAGTTCAAAACTGATAATATGTTACATAAATTTATTTGTCAGTGGCCCAAGGTTAAAAATGCTTTGAAAACCTTTGATCTTGATGTATGACAGTTATTTTGTGGGTCCCTTTTTTCTGACCTGACCTGTCTAGTCACGTCACCACCCTTCTCTTAAGCTCCTCTACGGTTGTGTTGGTGTGGGGATTAGTGGATGTCATCATTATGACCTGACCTCATGTTTTTAGGTCACCCTGTATATTTAAGCCTCTCTCTGTCCATGTAATCCAGTTGACTGCTGGACACGGAGCTGCGAAGACCTGATTCTTTTGCTGCATGTTTGAGTCTGCAACTTTGTTGTGATAAGACACTCAATCCTAGTGATTGTACTTACTCAACATAGTGACTGTGTAATTACCATCACAGATTGTACGGGAAATTCCAACTTTGGAAAAAACAAATATTTGGCCTACCCAAATTTTGACTACTACCCGTGCGTCTACGTCCTGGATTGGCCAATCAGTGGTGCCCCACGGTGGCGTGATACATGCACGTTTACTGCGGTGCTCTGATTGGCTGACCGAACGTGGCGTGGTAGGTAGGCTGTTTCTACTCTCTAAGTCCTCTTCGAGTGAGTCGCCAGTCGCAGTCGGGAGCAGTCGCAATCAGGAGCAGTAGAAGTCAGAGCGAAGTGGAAGCCGGAGAAGGAACAGTCACAGCTGATTGGCTAGACATTGGACCTATCCCACCTTCCCACGTACCCTGGAAAACCCAAGCTCCTAACCGCCATTTTCCTACTGACAATTCTGTTGATTCAATCAACACATTGAGCCTCTCCTACAGTATCGGACCTCCCTTAGGAACCCCGAATGCTGCTGAGGGGCTTGGTGTGAAGAGAGAGTCGGCAGTGAGTTTTCAGACCTTTTTCTTCTACTCTAATCCTTCTCTTCCGTGCCGTGAAAGGACCTATTCCCCTGTCAGCTGACGTACAGGGGAGTATTCGTCTGGAAACGCCCTCTGTCCCCACACCTCGCTAGTGCGTGTTTGTGTGAAGGGTGGAGGGACAGCACAGCCTGCCGATTCGCCTGGGGACCCCTGTGATAGTGCAGGGCCTCCCCTACGTGAGGGGCGCAGGAAATTAGGGACTGTTAGGGGAGATCTCCATAAATCTCCAATTTAAACAGTTAACATGCCTTCAATTAAAATCAAAGTGGACCGTACCATCCAACCGTGCACGGACCTCGCCTCACTTATTTTCCAGCTGACATGTATATTTCAGATCCGTTCCTTCACCAATGACGACATTATCAAAATATTTGTACAAACTGATGAAGATGCCGACCTATTCCACTCCCCAGCAATGAACAACAGACTGAGGGACAATGGCCTAACGGTCCTCAGTTCACCCGAATACCGCGCAAAATGCACCCTCATATGTAGAAAAGTCATTCCTCAAATCCTTGACAACCCTAACCTATTGACAGAACTCAACTCACAAAACACCCCCCAAATGACATATGCAGCCCGGATGGGAACTCTCCCCATGTTAAAAATCACTACGGCTACTCAAACTGACGCCATCAAATTAAAATCATACGGAATTAAAATCGGCAGCAATATCATCCCCTCAAGAGACATTGAATTTCAACACTACATACAGGTACACCAATGTTTCAATTGCTATCAATTCGGGCACAACACCAACCGTTGCAGTAATACAATAACTTGCTCAAAGTGTGCCAATCAAGGCCACTCATACCGAAACTGCACTGCCACGGTAACAAAATGCTGCAACTGCAAAGGCACTCACGCTGCCATCAGCAACAAGTGCAAAATTAGACTCGACAATAGCACAACACCACTCCCTCCCCGCCGATCACCTCCTACAGCACCACCTCCACCTCCCCACCACTCACTCCCTACTGCCTCGGCCCTCCCCACCCGCACTTGCTGGACCAACAACGTGACCGCCCCCCCACCCTCCTCCGACATGGACGCAAAAATCACCACCATCATACTTCTGGCACATACCCTAAGCAACGGAAACAGGTCTCTTTTTCTGAAACTGGCAATTGATGGTTTGAGGGAGAACGGCCTCCCTACCATACACATTCCTGATTCCTTCAGAACCGGTCCCGACCTCATCTTCCCCACTGCCCCCATCCCCGACCGGACCAGCATGCCACCCCCTCCCCCCAGAGAAGCCACTGCAATCTCCCTCCGCCCCTCCACTTCTGCCATGCCCACACCTGACTTATCTCACCAACCTACTGTTACCTCACCCCCCGGAGTAATCAGTCGAAAACCTCCCGACCCCTCCACCTTGACCTTGCCTACACCTGACTTTTCCCACACGACTACGATGAACTCCCGAACCTCCAAAATCCGAACCAAACCCAATCTTCCCCTAACACCTCAGACTCCCAAGAATAAAATGGCTGCCCATCCCCCCACTGAAATGGTGGTCAAGACCACTAGGCCTAAGAGGAAAAACACCTCTCCCCTTTCTTCCTACACACCTGACTGCAAAAGAATTATAAAATACACACATCCAACTAAATCTATAATTAAAGTAAATCTATTCGGCACTACCCCAAAGAAAACAGGAAACAACCCCGACACGAACCTAGCACACTCCACTCCTCTTCCCGACTCCCCGACACACACAGTCACGTAACCGCCCATCCCTCACCTACATATACCTCACTCAGACCTCGCTCACAGTCACTCGACAAGTTAGACCTCATCTCTGCACCCCAGAATTTCAATCTCATATAAGTAACAAATTATACAACATGATCACCATTATGCAATACAACTGTAGAGCATATCACTCAAACAGACATGCCATCTCTCTCCTCATACAAGAACACAACCCAGACATCCTCCTCCTCAACTCAATATGCACAGACACCAAAATCAAGCACTTCGGCTACACAAGCAGACAATCACCCCACGAACTATTCGAGGGCGTTGCAATCCTCATCAGATCCTCCATGAAACACGAATTCATCACCAACTTTGCCTTCACACACTTCATGGCCGCCAAGATCTACACTCAACACGGACAGATTATCATCTGCACAACATACTCAAGACCTAACTCGCGTATCCCATTCACAGACCTAAACTCCATCTTTAACAACTCACACCTACCTGTAATACTAATGGCCGACCTCAATGCACACCACACCGCATTCCAACACAACCGCATCGACCCCCATGGCCAACAACTACACGCTTTGGTCACTCACAAAAACCTTCACCACATTGGCCCTTTCTTCCCCACATTCTACGCTGCTCACGGCAAAGGCACTCCAGACATCGTCATCACCAACACCCCTGCCCTCCAATTCCAACACTACATCACTCCTGGCCCCCTATCAGGCTCAGACCACATTCCCATCACTCTTCACCTCTCCAACAATCCCATCCTCCTCCCAGCAACCTCACCTCAATACCAGTATCAACACGCAGATTGGGATGCCTTCAAGAAAACACTCTCTGAACAACAATACACTCTCAACCTCGAACACCAACCCACTAGGATGATTGAGGAAACCTGGACACACCTTTTCAACACTATCACCGCTATAGCAGATACCCACATTCCTAAACACCGGTTCAAGAAAAAATACTCCTTCACACCCTCCATAAGAACTCAACGCCTACTTCACTGCTACAGGACACGATTCGAACTAAACAAACTTAACCTAGCACCAGTTTCCACAGACATCTCCACACTAAGAACACACATCATCCATAGCCTCCGTCAAGATCATGAGGTTCACTGGGCAAAACTCGTAGAGGCTGCCCAAGAACACAGAACACATAACCCCCGAGAATTTTGGCAAAGGATCGCCAAGCTGAAAGGAACTGCAAAACCCCCCTTTGATCACCTGCTAGTAAATGGTAGGAAAATCAATGAGCCAGCCGACGTAGCACAAACACTAAAACAACACTGGGAACACATTTTCCACCCACACCCCCCACACAACAAAGGTACATCTTAAACCACATAAACAACATCACCACACACATGCAAACACTTCACGACAGAACAACTCCTGACAACACAATAGATACCTCCACTCTCACACAGGACCACACCCTCACTGCTCCTTTCACCCCAACAGAAGTCGCACAAGCACTGGACAAAACCAAAAAGAAAACACCAGGTGACAGCAATATTGGTCAAGCAATCCTGAAGCACCTGCCCCGAGAAACAATCACAGCCATTACATACCTCTACAACACCCAACTGGCTACAGGATACTTCCCAAAGCTCTTTAAGACAGCCACAGCCGTCATGATACCTAAACCAAACAAAAACCCAACAGATCCTCAAAACTACAGACCGATCAGCATACTAGAAGTCTTAGGCAAAACTTTTGAAAGACTATACAACACCCGCCTCAGATACCACTTTGAAGATGAACAACTACTGTCCTACAAGCAGTTCGGCTTCAGAGCACACCACTCAACCCAAGACGCACTCAATATAATCACAAACTACCTCCACATGAACAAAGATGCATACAAGATAGCACTCATCACAAAAGACGTACAAAAAGCCTTCGACACAGTTTGGCACGATGGATTAAAGTACAAGATATGCACCAATTTTAACCTCCCTCAAAAATCACAACAATTACTATGTAACTTCCTAACAGACAGAAAAATGAGGATAAAAGTCACACCTGCCTACTCTGACCACTTCACACTGCATGCAGGAGTCCCACAAGGATCAGTCCTGTCCCCAACACTATACATTCTTTACACAAACGACTTACCCGACCCCTTACACATCGACTCTCTGACAATACAGTACGCCGACGATGTAACCCAACTAGTCAGACACAGAACTCTTGATCACCTAACAGACAAAGCTAACAGGGAACTCGAACAAGTTACACAATGGGAACTCCGATGGCGAATACAAACCAACCCGAACAAAGCACAAATCACCTACTTCGGCACCAAAAGACGACAACCACGTCACATTTACCTAAACCCCTACATCGCCTACCCTTCACCTATAACTATCAAACGAACAAACACAATCCTAGGAGTCACAT
The DNA here is from genome assembly GCF_018991925.1 of Homarus americanus. NCBI lineage: Eukaryota > Metazoa > Arthropoda > Malacostraca > Decapoda > Nephropidae > Homarus > Homarus americanus. Next base: position 7,113 of record NW_024743214.1, on the reverse strand, counting down.
TCAACAACACCCTCACCATGACACTACACACCAATATGAAGGCTTTGATCGCAAAGAAAACACTCGGGAATATATACAGATTCAGAACCGCATCAATCAAAACCAAAACACACCTATTCAAAGCCCTCATACGCCCACTATTGACTTATGCACCTAACACACTCCAGCTAGCACCACCATCAAGCGCCAAGAAACTTCAAGTCATACAAAACAAAGCACTAAGATTCATCCATAACACACACTGGTCATCCTTCACCCGAAATAGTCATCTACATGAACTCAGCTCCCTCCCCCCACTTAACATCTACTGGAGACAACTAGGTGACAAACAAATAGAATCACTCCTCACTACTTACCCTCAATGGCAGGATTATTTCGACAACATCATACTCCCACGCAGATTCAGAGACAGAAATCCCTCCATACTAAACAGACCAAACACTCCCCTCCCACCTCCCTTGTATTAATAACTTCCCTATAACCACACCCAAAAAAAAAAAAATTCCCCCCCAAATTAAACCTAACCTCTCCTTAACCCTCACCCAACGATTCCCTCCTCCCCCCTCACTCCAAACCCCACGCCACCAACTCAAACTCAAGACCACTCAAAAAAAAAAACTAACCCACTCAACCTGCACTAACACTCTCCCCCCCCCCAAAAAGACCCTAACAATCCCCCCAAAATAAAAACCTAACATACCCAGCCGTTACTAGCAATCCCACACAAAATAAAAAATAACCATTCTACCACTAACTAACCACACCCTATCACTCCTCCCAAAATAAAAACCTAACACACCCAGCCATTACTAGCAATCCCACACAAAATAAAAAATAACCATTCTACCATTAACTAACCACACCCTATCACTCCTCCCAAAACAAATACCTAACTTACCCATCCCATACTAACTCGGATGACATGTACGTTTCCCTTAGCCAATAAGGTCGGGGAGAGTTCCACAGTGCCTGTACGCAAGCCCTCTCCCTCAAGAATGTTACCTAATAAAAACGGTACCAAATTGCAGACGACATTGAACGCCTCCTTTAGCCAATAAGGTCGGGGAGGGGTGCAATGTACCTGTACACAAACCCTCTCCCTCAAGAATGGGGCCAGAACTCACAATACCTGCAAGAGCCTACCGCAATTGCAGAAGTCCTTTACTAGCCAAAGGGAAGAAAGAATGCAATGATTAACCCAACTCTGCCAACTACTAACAAAACCTACAATCCTCCCAAAAGAAAAACTTAACCCACCCAACCTTACTCACAATCCCTCCTATAAAAAAAAAAAAAAATGCTAACTCTCCATCCAATCACTAATCAACACCTTCAATCCTCCCAAAAGAAAAACTTAACCCACCCAATCGTACTCACAATCCCTCCAAAAAAAAAAAAACTTAACTCACTATCCACCATTAATCAACACTCTCAATCCTCCTGCAAGAAAACTTTAATATACCTGACCTTTCTAACAAGCCCCTTCTGACCCTCTCTCCTAAAAAAAAAAAACCTATGACTAACAATACAACTATTCATTAGCAACACAAATCATATCACACCTATGAACTTCCATACTATAAATTAACCCAACAACTTCTCCAAAGCTCTCCTCTCCTCTCCTCCCCCCTCCTCCCGACAACCGAACCATACCTGACCTTATATCAATTATCCTAACCCTCCCCCTCTCCCCTTACTACATTTCCACGCAAACGCATACACACTCACACAACAACCCCCCCGAAGCAAAAAAGTAATTCACCTCAACTCAACATACAACCTCCACCCCCGCCAATCCCCAAACACAAACTCCCCCACCCCTGCCAGACAAAGCCTCTCATAACACCACAACTCTCCAAAACCAAATCAAACATACCCAACCTCTATACCAGCCACTGTCAACATTATCGACCTAACTCAAGACTGAAACCAAACAACCTATATCTCACTCTCATCTCCGTTCACAATTTGACAAAGCTCAAATCTGTCCCCTGCTATTACTAAATAACTCTCCTACGATACACTCATCCTTCCTTACTACGAATACTTTGACATTTCAAGCTCAAAGATTCAAAACTCTTCCTCCAACTCTCTCCATTTCTCTGACATAGCTGAAAGACCCACAACTCTCAGAAACAAATTAAAACATACCCAACGTCTGTGACATCCAATTCTCAATAAAATCGACCTAACTCAAGACTGAAACCATTCAGCCTATATCTCATTCTCGTCTCCGTTCATAATTTGACAAAAAAGCTCAAATCTGTCTGCTGCTATTACTAAAAACTCTCCTACGATACGCTCATCCTTCCTTACTATGAATACTTTGACATTTCAAGCTCAAAGATTCAAAACCCTTCCTCCAACTCGCTCCGTTCCTCTTTGACATAGCTCAAAGACTTTACCTTCATCTTTATCCAAACAACCCTACGACTAGCAAAATTTCTATATTTTCACCTTCTCTGTTTGCTTTGATCGTGTGTGCCTGTGCGTCCGTGCACTTGCGTTTCTCGGCTTGCGCCGCCGCCGTGGCGGGGCGGTTCTTCCTACGCTCTGCCAACACTGCCCGAGCTAAGACGACAATCAGAACACCTGCGTTGGCCCTTTGCTTGCTCGGACCTGCTCCCGCCCTCCCTCTGCCTCGTCCTGATTGTTGTTGTTGTTGCACCCTCAGGGCATTTTGCCTACCCCCTCACGCAAGCGGTGTTTAGCCACTGCACCTGTTCTCTCCTTCTAAAATTCACTTCCATCCTCCCTTTATTCTTCCTCTGAACCTCCTTCCCCCCTGTCACTAGCATTTTTCTTTCTTTCTTCTTCGCGATACTCAGCATGAGTGAGTCGCCAGTCGCAGTCGGGAGCAGTCGCAATCAGGAGCAGTAGAAGTCAGAGCGAAGTGGAAGCCGGAGAAGGAACAGTCACAGCTGATTGGCTAGACATTGGACCTATCCCACCTTCCCACGTACCCTGGAAAACCCAAGCTCCTAACCGCCATTTTCCTACTGACAATTCTGTTGATTCAATCAACACATTGAGCCTCTCCTACAGTATCGGACCTCCCTTAGGAACCCCGAATGCTGCTGAGGGGCTTGGTGTGAAGAGAGAGTCGGCAGTGAGGTTTCAGACCTTTTTCTTCTACTCTAATCCTTCTCTTCCGTGCCGTGAAAGGACCTATTCCCCTGTCAGCTGACGTACAGGGGAGTATTCGTCTGGAAACGCCCTCTGTCCCCACACCTCGCTAGTGCGTGTTTGTGTGAAGGGTGGAGGGACAGCACAGCCTGCTGATTCGCCTGGGGACCCCTGTGATAGTGCAGGGCCTCCCCTACGTGAGGGGCGCAGGAAATTAGGGACTGTTAGGGGAGATCTCCATAAATCTCCAATTCAAACAGTTAACATGCCTTCAATTAAAATCAAAGTGGACCGTACCATCCAACCGTGCACCGACCTCGCCTCACTTATTTTCCAGCTGACATGTATATTTCAGATCCGTTCCTTCACCAATGACGACATTGTCAAAATATTTGTACAAACTGATGAAGATGCCGACCTATTCCACTCCCCAGCAATGAACAATAGACTGAGGGACAATGGCCTAACGGTCCTCAGTTCACCCGAATACCGCGCAAAATGCACCCTCATATGTAGGAAAGTCATTCCTCAGATCCTTGACAACCCTAACCTATTGACAGAACTCAACTCACAAAACACCCCCCAAATGACATATGCAGCCCGGATGGGAACTCTCCCCATGTTAAAAATCACTACGGCTACTCAAACTGACGCCATCAAATTAAAATCATACGGAATTAAAATCGGCAGCAATATCATCCCCTCAAGAGACATTGAATTTCAACACTACATACAGGTACACCAATGTTTTAATTGCTATCAATTCGGGCACAACACCAACCGTTGCAGTAATACAATAACCTGCTCAAAGTGTGCCAATCAAGGCCACTCATACCGAAACTGCACTGCCACGGTAACAAAATGCTGCAACTGCAAAGGCCCTCATGCTGCCATCAGCAACAAGTGCAAAATTAGACTCGACAATAGCACAACACCACTCCCTCCCCGCCGATCACCTCCTACAGCACCACCTCCACCTCCCCACCACTCACTCCCTACTGCCTCGGCCCTCCCCACCCGCACTTGCTGGACCAACAACGTGACCGCCCCCCCACCCTCCTCCGACATGGACGCAAAAATCACCACCATCATACTTCTGGCACATACCCTAAGCAACGGAAACAGGTCTCTTTTTCTGAAACTGGCAATTGATGGTTTGAGGGAGAACGGCCTCCCTACCATACACATTCCTGATTCCTTCAGAACCGGTCCCGACCTCATCTTCCCCACTGCCCCCATCCCCGACCGGACCAGCATGCCACCCCCTCCCCCCAGAGAAGCCACTGCAATCTCCCTCCGCCCCTCCACTTCTGCCATGCCCACACCTGACTTATCTCACCAACCTACTGTTACCTCACCCCCCGGAGTAATCAGTCGAAAACCTCCCGACCCCTCCACCTTGACCTTGCCTACACCTGACTTTTCCCACACGACTACGATGAACTCCCGAACCTCCAAACTCCGAACCAAACCCAATCTTCCCCTAACACCTCAGACTCCCAAGAATAAAATGGCTGCCCATCCCCCACTGAAATGGTGGTCAAGACCACTAGGCCTAAGAGGAAAAACACCTCCCCCCTTTCTTCCTACACACCTGACTGCAAAAGAATTATAAAATACACACATCCAACTAAATCTATAATTAAAGTAAATCTATTCGGCACTACCCCAAAGAAAACAGGAAACAACCCCGACACGAACCTAGCACACTCCACTCCTCTTCCCGACTCCCCGACACACACAGTCACGTAACCGCCCATCCCTCACCTACATACACCTCACTCAGACCTCGCTCACAGTCACTCGACAAGTTAGACCTCATCTCTGCCCCCCAGAATTTCAATCTCATATAAGTAACAAATTATACAACATGATCACCATTATGCAATACAACTGTAGAGCATATCACTCAAACAGACATGCCATCTCTCTCCTCATACAAGAACACAACCCAGACATCCTCCTCCTCAACTCAATATGCACAGACACCAAAATCAAGCACTTCGGCTACACAAGCAGACAATCACCCCACGAACTATCCGAGGGCGTTGCAATCCTCATCAGATCCTCCATGAAACACGAATTCATCACCAACTTTGCCTTCAAACACTTCATGGCCGCCAAGATCTACACTCAACACGGACAGATTATCATCTGCACAACATACTCAAGACCTAACTCGCGTATCCCATTCACAGACCTAAACTCCATCTTTAACAACTCACACCTACCTGTAATACTAATGGCCGACCTCAATGCACACCACACCGCATTCCAACACAACCGCATCGACCCCCTTGGCCAACAACTACACGCTTTGGTCACTCAAAAAAACCTTCACCACATTGGCCCTTTCTTCCCCACATTCTACGCTGCTCACGGCAAAGGCACTCCAGACATCGTCATCACCAACACCCCTGCCTCCAATTCCAACACTACATCACTCCCGGCCCCCTATCAGGCTCAGACCACATTCCCATCACTCTTCACCTCTCCAACAATCCCATCCTCCTCCCAGCAACCTCACCTCAATACCAGTATCAACACGCAGATTGGGATGCCTTCAAGAAAACACTCTCTGAACAACAATACACTCTCAACCTCGAACACCAACCCACTAGGATGATTGAGGAAACCTGGACACACCTTTTCAACACTATCACCGCTATAGCAGATACCCACATTCCTAAACACCGGTTCAAGAAAAAATACTCCTTCACACCCTCCATAAGAACTCAACGCCTACTTCACTGCTACAGGACACGATTCGAACTAAACAAACTTAACCTAGCACCAGTTTCCACAGACATCTCCACACTAAGAACACACATCATCCATAGCCTCCGTCAAGATCATGAGGTTCACTGGGCAAAACTCGTAGAGGCTGCCCAAGAACACAGAACACATAACCCCCGAGAATTTTGGCAAAGGATCGCCAGGCTGAAAGGAACTGCGAAACTCCCCTTTGATCACCTGCTAGTAAATGGTAGGAAAATCAATGAGCCAGCCGACGTAGTACAAACACTAAAACAACACTGGGAACACATTTTCCACCCACACCCCCCCACACAACAAAGGTACATCTTAAACCACATAAACAACATCACCACACACATGCAAACACTTCACGACAGAACAACTCCTGACAACACAATAGATACCTCCACTCTCACACAGGACCACACCCTCACTGCTCCTTTCACCCCAACAGAAGTCGCACAAGCACTGGACAAAACCAAAAAGAAAACACCAGGTGACAGCAATATTGGTCAAGCAATCCTGAAGCACCTGCCCCGAGAAACAGTCACAGCCATTACATACCTCTACAACACCCAACTGGCTACAGGATACTTCCCAAAGCTCTTTAAGACAGCCACAGCCGTCATGATACCTAAACCAAACAAAAACCCAACAGATCCTCAAAACTACAGACCGATCAGCATACTAGAAGTCTTAGGCAAAATTTTTGAAAGACTATATAACACCCGCCTCAGATACCACCTTGAAGATGTACAACTACTGTCCTACAAGCAGTTCGGCTTCAGAGCACACCACTCAACTCAAGACGCACTCAATATAATCACAAACTACCTCCACATGAACAAAGATGCATACAAGATAGCACTCATTACAAAAGACGTACAAAAAGCCTTCGACACAGTTTGGCACGATGGATTAAAGTACAAGATATGCACCAATTTTATCCTCCCTCAAAAATCACAACAATTACTATGTAACTTCCAAACAGACAGAAAAATGAGGATAAAAGTCACACCTGCCTACTCTGACCACTTCACACTGCATGCAGGAGTCCCACAAGGATCAGTCCTGTCCCCAACACTATACATTCTTTACACAAACGACTTACCCGACCCCTTACACATCGACTCTCTGACAATACAGTACGCCGACGATGTAACCCAACTAGTCAGACACAGAACTCTTGATCACCTAACAGACAAAGCTAACAGGGAACTCGAACAAGTT
>NW_024743213.1:0-12835 GCF_018991925.1 Homarus americanus | reverse complement strand
GGATCTGGGCAGGGGAGCGTCCTGTGTGGGTGGGAGTATTACGTAACTCCAGGAGTCCTTTGTCAAACGCCTCACAGTCTATCTTGCCTGAAGGGGCCACCTGGAGGATGAGGTGCTTGACTGTCTTGACCGCAGCCTCAGCGTGGCCGTTTGACTGTGGGTTGTGGGGTGTTGACACGATGTGGCGGACTCCCCAACGCTCCAGGAATCCTGTGAAGTCCCGGCTGGTGAACTGTGGCCCACCGTCCGTCCGCAGACGTACGGGGACGCCCAGGTCACGAAAGAGGTGCCGCAAGTGGCGAATGGTGGCCGCGGACGTCGTGTCCGAGCCACAGATTACCACCACAGGCCAGCCAGAGATTCGGTCGGCGACAACTAGGAAATGTTTCCCAGCTGTGCTGAAGAAATCAGCCGACACGGACTCGAAGGGCCTGGTGGGTTCGTTGTCGCACAAGAGGGGCTCTTGCTGTTGACTGGGCTGCATGATCTGGCACGGCTCACAGGCACGGACTGTATTGACGATATCCGCGTCAATGCCGGGCCAGTACACAGCCTGCCTTGCGCGGCGCTTGGTGGCCTCTGCTCCACGATGGCTGTCGTGTAAGCGGGTCAGAACGCGACGACGGAGATCTGCAGGGACGACCACACGGGCACCGTACAGGATGAGGTCCCCATCTGCGTAGAGGTCCTCACGTATCTTCCAATATGGGCGTAGGGCGTTGTGGAGGTCAAAACGGTCGTGAGGGAACCCAGTCCTCACACTCTCCAAGAGCTGAATGTAGGAGGGGTCGTCGCGTGCCGCGGTCCGTAGTTCCTCAAGGGCCAGATCGCTGTCGAGTGGCGACACTGAGGCCTGGGTGCTGGCGAGGGACTGTACGGCCTGCAAGGTGACGATGTTGCTGACGGAGAAACCGGCCTCGGTGCTGAGCATCTCGTCTTCAGGTGTGGGGCGGCTGACTGGGGAGCGGGAGAGGGCATCCGGGATGCACAACTCCTTACCTGCGCGCCAAGCCGCGGTGAAGACGAAGGCCAAAATTTTCTCCTTCAGGCGCTGGAGGCGGGGACTCTCGATGGCGTCCAGCGAATAGTGGTTAAGAATGGGGACCAAGGACCTGTGGTCTGTGATGAGGTCGAAGTGCTGTAGGCCAATCAAGTAGAACTTGCACTTCGATAAGGCCCATACCACTGCCAGCAGCTCCAGCTCGATGGTAGCGTAGCGAGACTCAGCATCGGTGAGGAAGCGAGAGCCACACTGTACGAGCCGGTACTTTCCTCCACCGTGATCCTGGAGAAGGGCGTAACCAACCCCGTACAGGCGCGAGGTGTCTGTCTGGAGGACGGTGGGGAGCGCTGGGTCGAAAGTAGCGAGGATAGGTGGACTTGACAGGGCCTCCTTCACCTTATGAAAGGCGAGGGCGTGGTCAGGGGTCCACGTGAACGTCCTCTTGGGGCTCATCAGGGGGCGGAGAGGCCCGGCAGCGGTGGAGATGTCAGGAGAAAATTCTGCCAGCTGGTTCACCAGGCCCATGAAAGACCTGAGATCCGTAAGGTTGGCAGGTTTCGCAAAGTCCGCTATGGCGCGAACTTTCTCCGGGTTAGCAGCAATGCCATCCCCTGAGAGTCGGTAGCCGCAGAAAGACACTGCAGGTGCGGCCAAGACGAACTTCTCGGCATTCAGAGTGATGCCGTGCGTCCTACACCTGGTCAGTACCTCGTCGATGCGGCGAACGTGCGTCAGGTAGTCCTCATCGTAGAGGAGGACGTCATCCGCTACCTTCACGCAGTTGGTCACGCCTTGAAGTGCCATGTCACCACGGAGACAGAAGGCGTCCCCCGTAGCAGCGAATCCCATAGGGCCACGGCAGTAGCGGAAGCGTCCGTAAGGCGTGATGAAAGTGGTCAGTGGCTGATCCTCCTTCTTCAGTGAGATCTGCCAGTAACCACAGAGGGCGTCCATCGTCGAGAAGTGCCGTACCTTCGGATCCACACTCCGTATAGCTGCAAAAGGTGTGGGTGAAGGGTGGGCGGGACGGGACACCTGACTGTTAAGCTTAGACAAGTCGGTAGTAATCCGCACTCCACCATTAGTCTTAGCCACAGCGACTAGAGGGTGGCACCAAGGGGATGGGTCGTCACCAACGGGTACGATGACACCCTGGGCCACCATGGAATCCAGTTCCTTCTTGACTGAATCCCTGAAGGCGAGAGGAATCAACCGGGGAGTGTGTATGGCAAACGACTGTGCATCTTCCCGCAGGTGTATCCTCATAGGCGGACCCGCCATAGCCTTCAGTGGCGCGGTCCGTAGGGCCTCCTTCGTCACCAGCACATCTGAGTACTCCTTCAGGAAGTAGGCCCTTGCGGCTGAAGGAGACGTCTCGCTGTGAAGAGGAAGCAGCCGTGACTTGGGTGGAGGCGGGGAGGGAGTGGACGCGGGTTCTGGGCAGATCTGTGTGGCAGCGCCAGGCGCGTCGCTCGTCGACTCACGCACCCTGCTGGCGGTGTAACGAGCAGCTGGGATCTGCTCGGGAAAGTTTCTGGGCACCACGCCTAACTCCTTGCAGTGCTCCCACGACAACAAGGGTGTAGCGAGAGTAGGCTGCACGTCGATCCATCCATGACACGACCTGTCGCCGTAGGTGATCTCGGCTTGAAAGGAGCCCACAGCGTCCGGCATCTGAGAACCGTCCGCATTGTAGTACTGCAGCTGCGGCGGTGGTCCCAGGCCGCGTTTGGTGAGGCCCAGTTTCTGGAGGTGCTTCAACCCAATCACCGTATTATCGGCGCCGGTGTCCGGTATCACCTCGATGTGACCCGACACATCACCGTGTGTGACGGCGACGCGGATAGTAGGGGAAGGGGTAGCCCTTGGGCGTGTGGTCGATTCCACCCTCCTGATGTGACTCCGCTGCTGCTTGGGGCTGCGTGGGCCATCTGGAGGGGGCTGAGTGCGAACCACCCCGAGGGAAGTGCGCTGCTTTCCTCCTCGTCTCGGGCTTTTGGGCTTGGGTTGGCGGCAGCACTTGTCGTAGTGTCCATAGCGACCGCAGGCCTGACACTTGCGGCCTCGTGCAGGGCACCTGTCTGTGTTAGACCAGTGGCCCTTACGGTCACATCCACGACACAGTGCGTCGGCGGCCGGGCATGTCTTGGGGCCATGCTGCTTTCCACAGCTGCCACAGGAAGCACTAGGCGGAGGCGTGGAAGAACGTGTGGCAGCCTTCGTGTTGTTGGCCGCCTTCTTACCCTTCTTGTACTGAGAGATTGCTCTCACAGCAGGAGGGGCCCGTAAGGCAGAGGTGGCGGACTTGGTGGCTTCGTATGACCGACATTCAGTCACTACCACCTGGAGTGTGGAGGAAGCGTCCAGGGGGATGAGTCGCTGCATCAACTCTTCGTGCCTGACACCTGTCAAGATCCCGTGCTTGATCCAGGCTTCCTCACATTCCCGGCTGTGCACCTTGCAGACGTCGATCTCCTCTGACAAACTCTTCGAGCGTACAAAAAAGTCGTCAAAGGATTCGTTCTCCGCCTGCTTGTAGCTGGTGAAGGCACGGCGACGCAAAGCCTCGTTGTTCCGACCTTTAACGTGCTCCTGTAAAAGGTCGAGCACATCCGTCACTGAAGATGTAGAATCGGGAGGCACTTGCAACGGGTAGCAAGGGTACCTGCAGGACGCTGGTGTGGTGGAGGAGGGAGGGTACTGGCGCCTATATGCGCGCTACCTGCGAGTGAGGGAGGGTGGGTTAGCGCCAGGGTCGCCAATAGTGCCTCAAAACGCAACTTTTCCTCCTCTCTTCGTGTCTCCTCCCTCTGAAGTTCCATCTCTCTACATCTCTCGTCCCGGTCGTCCATCCACCTCAGAATTCTGGCAATGTCCGTCACTGGAGGTGGAGGATAAGAGTCTGCGCCCGGTGGAGGAGAAGGTGGTGGGGCGTCGTGTCTCCCATCTTGACGTTGTCCCTTCTTACCTCCCATCTTTGTGTGTGCGTGGACTGCACTGTTTAGTATATAAAGTGGCGCCTCAACAGCTCGAACCACATATATATGACATAAACAGCGCAGAGATCACGCATATAGTCCACTGTTCTGTCCGTGAGCGAGTGCGTGCGTGTGTGCGTGTGTGGGTGTCTGAGAGATTGCTTCGTGGTGGCCTTAATGCCGGTGGCTGGAGACGCGGCGGGAGTGAGACCGTCAGTATCACCGGGGATGTCACACGAGAAGGTGTACGCCTGCGTGCTCCGTGGGTACCACCAAAAACAGGCCAATGCTCAACTCTCAGCTGTAGACACACACTAATACACTGACACTAACACTGCCACCGTCACTAAAACGCACTGTGACGGAGCAACACTGCACATCGCGGCGAAACACAGCACAACACAACACAACACACTATGAGTTGACGCGCATGACGCGCATCACCGGCAGACGTAACTGTCTCGGCACCGTTCACACACTTTGTAAGTCCACAGATCCTAGGCACTGCGCCATGGTGGTTACAAGTTCCCCAAAGAATGCAGTGATGGGTAGGGAAACACTGTGTAACACTGAAGTCCGTTTATTATGGATGATAGAAATACAAGTGGTGACTCGCATGTGCCATGCACGGCTCACACAGTCAGACTGAGGCTGCCATGCAATATAATGCCCAGAACCTGACCGCACACCGTGCAGTGTTACTTGTGTTGTCTCTCTCGGCACTACTCGGCACAGTAGCTTATATACAGGGTTGCTACTCGGCACAGTAGCTTATATACAGGGTTGCTACTCGGCACAGTAGCTTATATACATAACCTACACTATTTATCATAGAGTATGTGAACAATATCGACGCCATATTGGTTACCATCTTTGAGTCATATAATTAGTTAGCTACATAGTGTTAATTATTTAGTTAAATAGGAAAAAATAATCTACTAGCGTGTGTTGTGACCAAAATAAATCAACATTGTATTTACTTTCTCCTCCAGGGGGCACTAAGTCTAGAGAAATGACACAATTGACATCTACATAAAGTGACTGACCAAGGGTAGATATTGGCTACATTTTGTGTTACTTTTTGGTCGTAAGAACACACAGAGCTGCTCTTAAGGATGTTTACCACAATACACCTCAACCAGTTTCTCATTCACTAAGGTCAAACAATAAATCTGGTTCACAAGATACACAGTAAATTTTATTAGAATACAATAATCAATTACTGTATTATTGTATTGAGGCGAATAGTCTTATGGTGTTAAGATGTGTTCTTAAGCCACGAAGGTAAACAAAAGGTATTCAATATCTGCCTTGGTTGACGATGATCTGTAGACGTTAGCAAGTCCTCCTCCTCCTGCTCTCGAGTAAGGTAAGGAAAGCCTCACCTGACCAAAATTGTTAATTAAGGTAGATTACCTGAAGATTAACCCTCCCAGCTTATTTCAACTAATGATTAACCTAACGCTACCTGGGAAATTAAGTTAGGTTAGATTAAGTTAGGTTAGGTTAGGGTAGGGTAGGTCAGGTCAGGTCAGGTCAGGTCAGGGCAGGTCAGGTCAGGCAGTGCCAGTGTAGTTAATCTTGAGGTTAAATAAACTAGAGGCTAATCTTCACATGAGCCACTAAGACACTTTGACGGAGGCGGTTACGTACAACAGGAAAGCTCTGATAACATATAATGTACAGTATATACCGTTTAAGTTGCGTCAACAGCTCTATACACCACTTATTGACCTACTCATTCACTGCCGTAGAAATATTTACTTCTCTAACAGGTTTCTATATGGTTCCCAGTCATTATAATACGACCTTGTAAAATCAAATGATCTAAATTAAACTAAATGTATCCAAATTAAACTTATTAGCTAACAAATCCTTCTAAAACACGATATATGCAAATAAATAGTTCTAAATTCAACTTAACTTATCGTAATATAACTATTATAACTAAACCATTTTAATTAAACCTAACCTAAACACCTCAAGTGCCACAAACAGAAGGAAAAAACACCTTTAATATTATCGTGTAAGAGGCCCCTGTAACCCACTAACTCCAGGTAATGCATCTATATCAATCTACCTGCATCGGAAGCTCTATACGTGACTATGATCGTTACCCACTGCTGGAGAACATTTGTACTTCTATAATTACCCTGGAGAAACAATGCACCAATTTACGATTTATTTATTTTATTTTTCATTTATTTTTTATTCTTGGTCCATACTGCTTGAACACCGCCAGCTTGCGTCCAAGTCAACCATTTTTGTTCGCTTTTCGCGGGGAGTTCTAAAATAAAGCTATAAATAAATAAATAAATAAAACAAGCATCTTTTGTTTTTTCTAACCCATGAGCTGTGAGTCTTCATTATATACTTCAACATTACTGTAAACTAAGGCTAGAGAGGGTGTGTACAGTACTAGTGGAGCCAAGACGAGAAGGTATTTCAAATCCCTAAAGGGTTTTACAAGTGGAGAGTCTTACAAGTGGAGGGTCTTACAGGTGGAGGGTCTTACAAGTGGATGGTCTTACAGGTGGAGGATTTTAATAAGGATAAATACTATAGAGTCTTACGATTGAATCAGCCGATCGAGAAGCTCTTAAGGAGTCAGCGCAACTTCTACACCAAGTATTACCTGTAATCAAAAGCTAATTATGTATTTAGAAGAAGAATATTATCTCGATTACTATCCCATTCCTCTTCACTATCCTGCGAATTGGTGTATTTAATAGAGCTGAATACTCATGATAAAGAAGGGAATAAAAGAAAGACATAAGATACCTATAAAATGCGACAGAATATACCTACACATGCGTAATCCTAACCCATCCCAACCCAACCCAACCCTATCCTACCCTCAGCTTCAACACAGTACACAAAGTCATTCTTGGTATCAGAGTGACGCATAAACACCCTATATCGCCTAAGACACATTTGAATCGGATGGTTCGTTGACGGTTTTATTTCTTCGGTATAAACCAGTGAAGCAATTAGTTCGTGGGAACAGCGAGTCAAAATACTTCACATCAGCTTCGTTTACGACCTCCAGCTGATATTTACTTCTGTTGTCTATATCAATCACATTTTATAATAAAAACAAAAATATGGTTAGTTACTTATAAATGAAAATAAATCATACTTAGATACTTAGGAGTGGGGAAAAAAGATACTTAAGATACTTAAAAATGAAAACACTCTTTGATACTTAAATTAGGACAAAATAAACCCGGACATAAGATTTAGCTTTATAGGCGGTGGGATTGTTACGACATGTACCGGCTATTATCAATACCAGAGGCGCTATTGTAGTAGAGAGTTCTCTCAGAAACCCAACAAGACAATATGTGGTCACGTAAAAATTTCAGGTTAATTTTTAACACCATCCGTCATTTTAAACCTTGGCACCTGTAGATTAAGAAAATATATGGTGATATTTTTTCTGATGGGATAAAGGTCGTATTTGTCCAGAGAAGTAAGAGAGGAAAAAAATCACTTGAGAGGCATGACGCACAGAATCAAGGTCACTTCTCTTCATAATATAATTTATCTCGGAATGATCATCGGTGATTCATAATAATTTTTTTTTTATGATTTTAACCTCTCCTTATGGCGAATATTTCTTTAATTAATTATTCTAACCTTTATTCTATTCCTTCTTATAGTATATTTGATACTGTAAGCATCACGACCACGACCATGATTATAACAACCACGACCATGCTTTTAACAACCACGGCCATGATTATAACAACCACGACTATGATTATAACAACCACGACCAGGATTATAACAACCACGACCATGATTATAACAACCATGACCATGATTATAACAACCACGACTATGATCATAACCACGACAATGATTATGACAACCACGACGATGATTATAACACCCACGACCATGATTATAACAACTACGACCATGATCACAACCACGACCATGATTATAACAACCACGGCTATGATTTTAACAACCACGACCATGATTATAACAACCACGATCATGATTATAACAAGCACGACTATGATTATAACAACCACGGCCATGAATATAACAACCACGACCATGATTATAACAACCACGGCTAAGATTATAATAATCACGACTATGATTATAATAACCACGACCATGATTATAACAACCACGACTATGATTATAGCATCAACTGCCGTTATTATAATAACCATGACCATGATTATAACAACCACGACCATGATTATAACAACCACGGCCATGATTATAACACTAACGACCATGATTATAACAACCACGTCTATGATTATAAATAAACTACTTTGACCACATGATTATAACAGTCATGACCATGATTATAGTAAATATGACTATGATTATAACAACCACGACCATGAATATAGCACCCACGACCATGATTATAACTACCACGACTATGATACACCCACGACCATGATTATAACACCCACGACCATGATTATAACAACCAATACCATGATTATAACAATCACGACCATGGTTATAACAACTACGACCATGGTTATAACAACCACGACCATCTTTCTAATATACTATAGGAATAGCCGTGTGTCTGTGTGTGTGTCTTTTCTGGGCAGTCGAAACAGCACAATCGTTTTTCATCAAACTTGGTGGAAAAAATGCATAAAATTCGTATAGTGGAACAAACCTGGTCCCATGTCAATGGTTTCTTTAGGGAGGCATTAATTTACCATTTTATTTATGCTGGAAAACGATGTTGCTGTACGCTGTCAGCCGGACAGCGGTTGCGCTCTAGCCAAGGACGAGAGTTCGAACTTTCACGCCTCGGTAAACTGTACCACCGGACTCGCCACCGGGCAAGAAGGACCCACGATCACTTGTCTAATATACTATAGGACTAGCCGTGTGTCTGTCTGTCTGTCTGTCTGTCTTTCTGTGTCTGTGCAGCCGAAACGGCACAATCGTTTTTCATCAAACTTGGTGGGAAAAATCGCAAAACATTCGCAGAGTGGAACAAACCTGTTCCCATGTCGATGGTTTCTTTAGGAAGCCATTAATTAACCTTTTTATTTACGCTTGAAAACGATGCAAGTCTACGGATTTGGCGCACCCTCATTCGCTGTACACTTTCAGCACACAGTTGCAGTTATCGTACGGCTCCCTCCTCCTCCCCTCACTTTTTTTCTTAGCCTACTTTTCTTTAATGTTGTTTGGATGAGTAAAGGAAGGAAGATGAGTAAATTGAAGAATAAAGAAGGGGAAAGAGAAAATAGTTAAAGATAACAGGTGGGGGGACCTGAGTTTCATCATGCGTCTGGATGCGCAGTTTCAACGTTACCAAACCATTTTCGGACCTTACAGCTACAGTGTGTACAATATACTTATTCCTGTGGCTGACTGTACATGGAAAAGGAGAAGAGAGAAAAAGAAAATAACAGGAATGTATTGAGAAGATAGAAAGGGAGAAGAGAAGGAGAAGAAGAGAGACTGAAGCATTATTATCCTTAAGAGGCGAGGAAAGGAGACGGGAAAGAGGGATAGTGAGAGGTGGAGGTATGAATGGAGGGATGGAAGGACAGAATAAGAATAGTATAGAAGGATAGTAGAGAAGGAGACTAGAGAAGGAGACAAAGGAAGGACAGCGATAAGTAAAGCAAAAATGAGAACAAGTATTTGGATGATAACATGTAGAAATTAGTCGGTTAAACTTAGGTAAAAAGAGTAAGAATAATGAGATAAAACATTAAGAAGAAAGAGACACTTATTATAACAATGACGACCATGATTATAACAACCACGACTATGATTATAACAACCACGACCATGATTATAACAACCACGACCATGATTATAACAACCACGACTATGATTATAACAACCACGACTATGATTATAACAACCACGACCAACCACGACCATGATTATAACAACCACGACTATGATTATAACAACCACGACCAACCACGACCATGATTATAAATAAACTTACGACCTGCGATTATACTAACCATTGACCAACCACGATCATGATTAAAACAACTACGACTATGATTATAACAACCACGACCATGATTATAGCAACCAAGACAATGATTATAACAACCACGACTATGATTATAACAACCACGACTATGATTATAACACCCACGACTATGATTATAAAAACTACGACCATGATCATAACCAAGACCATGATTATAACAACCACGACTATGATTATAACAACCACGACTATGATTATAACAATCACGACTATGATTATAACAACCACGACCATGATTATAACAACCACGACTATGATTATAACAACCGATGACCAACCACGACCATGATTTTAATAACCATTTACTTTATGATTATAATAACCACGACCATGATTATAACAACCATTATGATCATTAGAATAACCACGCGACCAACCACGACTCAAGGATTTTAATAACCACGACTATGATTATAATAACCACGACCATAATTATAACAATCTACGACAATGATTATAAATAAATCACGAATATGATTATAATAACCACGACCATGATTATAACACCCACGACAATGATTATAACACCCACGACAATGATTATAACAACCACGACCATGATTATTAAAACCACGACTATGATTATAACAACCACGACTATGATTATACTAACCACGACCATGATTATAACAACCACGACTATAAATATAACAACCACGACTATGATTATAACAACCACGACTATGATTATAACACCCACAACCATGATTATAACAACTACGACCATGATCAAACCAAGACCATGATTATAACAACAACGACTATGATTGTAACAACCACGGCCATGATTATAACACCCACGACCATGATTATAACAACCATAACTATTATTATAACACCCACGACCATGATTATAACAACCACGACTATGATTATAACAACCACGACCATGAATATAGCACCCACGACCATGATTATAACTACCACGACTATGATACACCCACGACCATGATTATAACACCCACGACCATGATTATAGCAACCGAGACTATGATTATAACAACCGCGACCATGATTATAACAACCACGACCATGATTATAACAACCAGACCATGATTATCTCATATACTATAGGAATAGCCGTGTGTCTGTGTGTGTGTCTGTTCTGGGCAGCCGAAACAGCACAATCGTTTATCATCAAACTTGGTGGAAAAATCGCAAAAAATTCGTAGAGTGGAATAAACCTGGTCCCATGTCGAAGGTTTACATAAGAACATAAGAAGATAAGAATGGAGGAAACTGCAGCTGGCTTATTGGCCCACACTGGGCAGTCCCATTTACACCCAACTCCTTTGCTTGAAGCTCTTTAGGAAGGCATTAATTAACCATTTTATTTACGCTCCAAAACGATGTCGCTGTATGCTGCCAGCCTTCCGGCGGTTGTGCGCTAGCCAAGCGCGAGCGTTCGAACTTTCACCCTTTGGTAAACTGTACCACCGGACTCGCCACCGGGCAAGAAGTACCCACGATCATATATATATATATATATATATATAAATATATATATATATATATATATATATATATATATATATATATATATATATATATATATATATATATATATATATATATATATATATATATATATATGTTTCCTGTTTATCCTTTTCTTCCTGGTTCGTATTTACAAGTTTTTCTCGAACACCTAGGAACCGTCAAGCTCCTAAGCAAGACTAAGACCAGTGGTAATGTTCAGAGCCCTAGAGGAGATTTGCAGACGAGACCTGTACACGAGACCTGAACCGGAAACACAACCAAGAGACACATTTACCTCTCCTAAGACCACACACAACGGGTATTTGAAACTCCTGAAAGAAACGATTTAGTCTGAACGTTCACAAAACACAAATTTTACAAAGCAATATATATAAATATTGTTTTTTTTACCCCCGCGTGGCCGAGTTGTAAGAGAATGAGAATCTCTTTTCCTGGTTCCTTTAAGCGCACTTCTCTTTGCTCGATCCTCCATGGCGTCTATGCTCCCAGAGAGAATTTATTCATAGTATCAATACATTCAAAAACATATGTTCTGTCTTCCTGTTTATTTTCGTGTCTATTTCACCCAGTTTTCGCCTTTCCTGACCTGACTGACTATGTTTTCGAGCGTGGGATTTTTTTTCTCCCATCAGCGACTTAATATTTGTCCAATGAGCGGCCAATCCTTGCTGACCCGTGTTTGAGGTGTATAGGATTGTAACGAGTAGTCAGGATATGTTAGGTATAGGATCGGGATGTAGGATAGATGCTAGCCAAGGTCCTCATCGTGTGTGTGTTTGTGTGTGTGTGTGTGTGTGTGTCAACAGGATTCGGTAAGGAAGGGGGTAATACGGAGGAGGGGGAGGATGTTGTTCTAAAGATTTACACACACACTTACACACACGCGCGCACACACGCGCGTACACACACACACATACACACACACACACACACACATTCACATACATACATACATACACACACACGTACACAGAGCCTTCAGGAGGTGCCTCACAATCCATCACAGATTAACTTTGAGCTATTATATGTGTCCCCTGATCAGCTGTTCTCGTCTCCTCCCTCTGGATCCCCTCCCCCCTTTCTCTCACTTCCTTCTACTTCCCCAACTGTCTCTCTACACCCTCCTCCCTCTGGATCCCCTCCCCCCTTTCTCTCACTTCCTTCTACTTCCCCAACTGTCTCTCTACACCCTTCTCCCTCTGGATCCCCTCCCCCCTTTCTCTCACTTCCTTCTACTTCCCCAACTGTCTCTCTACACCCTCTTCCCTCTGGATCCCCTCCCCCCTTTCTCTCACTTCTTTCTACTTCCCCAACTGTCTCTCTACACCCTCCTCC
>NW_024743212.1:0-16324 GCF_018991925.1 Homarus americanus | reverse complement strand
ATCACCCCGACCTCATCTGCAAATTTGGTAAGAAGCTTCTACACCATCCCCGACACCGGCTCCTACTACCACCTGAGATCCCTAGTCCGAGAATTGCTCTTCGACACCACAACCGCATCCAGCCCAGCCCATACGTGCACGAACTGATCGCTATAAGAACAGCCCAGTCCCAACCATTGTAAAAATTATCGATAACTTGTAATAAATCAGTGTACTCACTCCCAGTAAGCACTACTCCTTGCACTGTCACTATGTTGAAATGAACTGTAGTTTGAGCTTTTCCCCAGCTAGTTATTATATGTCTTATTTGTGTCACTCATGTTACTTGTATATTATTTGTAATTCGTAACCCATTCCCCAAATATGTAACTGTATATTTTCAGCCTTCTGGCTGCCAAGCTCTTTCAATAAACCGTTAATTATTATTATTATTATTATTATTTATATGTTGGCCCATACCAACTCACTCCCCTGAACCCTCCTCCCCACCGGACTATCAACAAGTTCTTGCCATAAGGTACTATCTCATTTGGCAAAGGAATGGAACCAGTGATGAATAGTGGTGAACAGTGCTTAACTCAGTGAAAAACAACTCGGCAGTTGAGTCTTACCCAAGCTAGCTAACCACCTTCACACAGTGAGGTCCCAGGTACCCAGTTATACTTCCCCTGAGACTCCACGATAGAGAGGCCTGGGACCACACCTCACCCACTTGAATGAGTGAGTCATGTCGACCACGTGGTGTCCCCAAGATGCTACGACACCACGTAGTGAATGTTTTGCTACAGCATCATCATGTGAAGTTCCTCATAACACCATCTGTGAGGTAACTGCTACATCATCAGGCCCCTCATAACGCCATCTGTGAGGGAGTTACTACACTACGTGTCTGGTGTTTAACATCTCACCTTACATGATCTACGCGTGCAAACATTAATCTGTATGTTCACTGTGTGCTCCTTCACCTTTCTCTAATGAGGGCTTTTGTTAAACCACCAATGTATGATGTACTAAGTCATTTGTGTCCAATGTATACTTTCGAAAAGCCCTTGTTTGGGGAAGGTAGGAGAGAGTAGTCGTCATTATTGTCCAAGCCACATTATTTATTTCTATATATAAGTAATGTAGGCTGGTTTTTAAATACCTCAATCCCCTAACGGTGCCGTTTGTATATTAAGAAATACCGAAGCCATACAGTACAACACCAGCCAATATGAAGTATCACTGTAACCGGCAACTGTTACTCACTCATACCTACATACATATATAGAGTCTTTACAGAATGATAGCAGACACGAGGAAGACGAACAACAAGAGGAGAAGAGTTAGAAGAAAATCAACTTCAAGCTAAGAAGAAGAATACCAAGACATTTCCTCCAAACAAGAAAACAACACACACAATCAAGCCGACCAAACACTGAGAAACCATGGCGGAACCCAACATGCACCGGACGCTTGACCTGACTCTATCCTGCCGCATCCAGGCGAGTTGCTGCTTAAAGTCCCTCACGCAAGCGCTGTTTAGCCACTGCACCTATTCTATCCTCCTAAAATTCACTTCAATCCCCCCTGCCACTAGCATGTTATGTATGTATGTATGTATGTATGTATGAATGAATGATAACTGCAACTTTGCGTATTAAAACTCATTACTCTTACCGAAGTAATATAGTGCGTGGTTATGTTATGTCATGTTAGGATAGATTATAAACTACATTGGGTTACATTTCGTGAGGTTCGGTGACGCTACAGGAAGTTAGGTGAGGTACCTGGAGGTTAGGTGAATGTTGACTGACTGACTGACTGACAATTATTAGGAAGTGGTTCCAACACGTTCACACACAACCTATACTCATACCACAAGTCCAGAATTAGAGAGGATCATGTTATTGGATATATTTTCAACGATTTACTCAGTGTCTAACCAACTCTTTAGCGATTTAAATGTGGACCTAAAATTAGGTCCGTATATTTGTTTGTCGTGGTGGTGGTGGTGGTGTGCGCCCGTCCATCAGGTTGATTAACCACCAAAACCATAAAGGGTGCGGCCCTGCCGTTTCAGGGCATACACCACATCCATGGCGGTGACGGTCTTCCTTTTTGCGTGCTCGGTGTAGGTGACGGCGTCACGGATGACGTTCTCCAGAAACACCTTGAGGACGCCGCGGGTCTCCTCGTAGATGAGGCCGGATATACGTTTAACACCTCCACGCCGAGCTAGACGACGAATGGCGGGCTTGGTGATACCCTGGATGTTGTCACGAAGCACCTTACGATGACGCTTGGCGCCACCCTTTCCAAGTCCCTTGCCTCCTTTGCCTCGTCCAGTCATGTTGTTGTGGTTGCTACTACAGGTGGTCCTGGTGTGGCTTCGCCCACGGTTTGGTGGGAGTAGGTGGCGTGCTGTGGACGCAGCGGTAGTATCGTTCATCCAAGGCCGTCCCTCCCTCTTGGAGGTGGGGCGTAGCTTGCGGATGACGCATGCGGCACTCGTGGCCAATGAGGTGGCCACTGAGGTGGAGAATGTCTGTATATAAGCCCGCCCGCCTGCCGGGCCGCCCGTATTGACTATTTCGTCGTCGAGATGGCCCGTACTAAACAGACTGCCCGCAAGTCCACTGGAGGCAAGGCTCCACGGAAGCAGCTTGCCACCAAGGCAGCTCGCAAGTCCGCCCCAGCCACCGGTGGTGTCAAGAAGCCCCATCGTTACAGGCCCGGAACCGTCGCCCTTCGTGAGATCCGTCGTTACCAGAAGAGCACAGAGCTACTCATCAGGAAGCTGCCCTTCCAGCGCCTGGTGCGTGAGATCGCCAGGATTTCAAGACTGACCTGCGCTTCCAGTCGTCTGCCGTCATGGCTCTGCAGGAAGCCTCTGAGGCTTACCTGGTGGGTCTTTTCGAGGACACCAACCTGTGTGCCATTCACGCCAAGCGCGTTACCATCATGCCCAAGTACATCCAGCTGGCCCGGCGCATCCGCGGAGAGCGTGCTTAAGTCCTCTTCCTTGGGGAAAAACAAAAAGCACAACAAAACCTACCAGACATCTATAACTCGGCCCTTCTCAGGGCCAAAGAACTGTTCTGAAGATAATTTTCATGACAATCTAAATGGTTGGTGGTCGGAGAGCGTTAATTTCGGTTACCCAAATCGCCTAACGGTAAGTTGGTAACATTCGTGGAGGTACGATTGTATAGTAGGTCATCAATTCGGGAGGTGGGTGGGTGCAACAAACAAGAGCTAGTAACAAATAAATATATAAAGAATAAGTAAGTAAATAAATAAATAAAATAAAAGAACATACAATAAAATAAAAAAAAAAAAATTGTTTACATGAAATAGGCGTGCTGCAAACAAGAAATGAAGCCCAAACACACTCCATGTATGTCACTTTGCAGTGGGTGTACAACTACTCCACGCAGAATTTATTTATTTATTTATTATGTTTCGATTTAGTCCGGTTTCTACGCCAATAGAGAATGCAGATTATTATAATTTTTTTTTTATTTATTTCCCTCTCAATATATCACTGTCGGTAACTGTCTCTTTAACATGTAACTGTGGCTCCGATGGAGCCGATTAAGTTGTAGTAGTGGGATGGCGTGTTTGTTGTGCACAAGTAACCTCTTACTTGGAAGAGGTGTACTTGGTGACAGCCTTGGTGCCCTCAGACACGGCATGCTTGGCCAGTTCACCGGGCAGCAAGAGTCGGACAGCTGTCTGGATTTCCCGACTTGTAATGGTGGAGCGTTTGTTGTAGTGCGCCAGGCGGGAAGCCTCGGCAGCGATGCGCTCGAAGATGTCGTTCACGAAAGAGTTCATGATGGACATAGCTTTGGAGGAGACTCCTGTGTCGGGGTGCACTTGCTTCAGTACCTTGTAGATGTAGATGCTGTAGCTTTCCTTCCTCCTGCGCTTCTTCTTCTTGTCACCCTTGGCAATGGCCTTCTGGGCCTTTCCAGCCTTCTTGGCAGCCTTTCCGGAAGTTTTGGGAGGCATGGCGGCACAGTTACTCGTGGCGCGGAGCGAGAGAATTGAAAACTGGCCCGACTAACTTTTCCTTATATACCGAGCGGGCCGCTCAGGATCAGACTGGCTGCAGCTACGGCTCTCTTACATTGGTTGGGTCCGCGAGACGGCCACCTGGCCTGATCCTGAGCTTGGTATAAAAGACCAAGGTGGCGGGCGGAAATTTAACTCCTATCACGAAAAGCAGCAGCAGCAACATGTCAGGACGCGGCAAGGGAGGCAAAGTGAAGGGCAAGTCAAAGTCCCGTTCTAGCAGGGCCGGACTCCAGTTCCCCGTGGGTAGAATCCACCGTCTCTTGCGTAAGGGCAACTATGCTGAGCGCGTTGGTGCAGGTGCCCCTGTGTACCTTGCAGCCGTCATGGAGTACCTGGCAGCAGAAGTGCTCGAGCTGGCCGGTAACGCCGCCCGCGACAACAAGAAGACCCGCATTATCCCACGTCATCTTCAGCTTGCCATTCGCAATGACGAGGAGCTGAACAAGCTCCTGTCTGGAGTCACCATTGCCCAAGGGGGTGTCCTTCCTAACATCCAAGCTGTGCTCCTCCCCAAGAAGACAGAGAAGAAATAAGAACCCAAGGTTCGTTCACACAAGACAACCTAACCAAACAGGCTCCTTTCGGAGCCACAGGATATCACTTAAAGAGAGAAATATACGACATCAACGTTTTGCAGGATAACACTCTATTTTACGTGTAATTAGCATAGTCTTGTGGAAATTGAGTGAAATTGATTTTGAATGGTGTAGATGTGAAGGGCGGTTGTGGGGGCCTGGGGTGGGGACTTAAACGGGACTTAGAAGGGCGCAAGAAGCAGCAGCAGCAGCAGCAGCAGCCAGGGAGGCGACCTTATTTTCAGTCAGGTTCATACACAAAGAAATACATCAGATTCATTGACAGTACAGTACACATTTACCAGTGTGGGCTAGCCAATTTGGGATAAAGAGCAAGAATGTAATGTCCTCAATGAAGTAATGACATAGTTCAAGATACAATAAGTGAGGTGGCCTGAAGTCTTTGACAGTGTCCCATTCAATAATATAGTAGTGCTTTAAAGGTGTATCACCAAGTTTACATGCTGAGTGTTCCGGTATGGGTACAGCGTTACTAACTAGCCAGATGTGTCTGTATCCTAACCTAATTCTGGCCACGACTACATCACACAGGCAAGTTGTTTGGACACTCTTCCTAGCCCCCTTGGTCCCTGTTCACCTACCTACTGTAGCATTAAGTAGGTACCTGTTGTAAATCGAAAGGTTGCCAATTCGTATTCAGGGAAAGTTGTTGGAGCTTCTAAACTTGAACTGACACAATCCGAGGAGTGGTGACCCGAGGATCACAGACACTATCTCTCCCACTACAAATCCCTTCCTAACCTCCTGCTCCTTCCTATGTCCTCCCAAAATTGAACCATGCTATCGCAAAGGTAATAATACAGGTAGAGACAACAACATATTTTCCTATTGTCTTATTATATATTAATAACAGAAACGCTGCCGCCATCCCGGAGGCTTTACATTGTCTCACTGTTCATTCCCTCCACAATTCTTCCTCTTACTTCTTCTTCTTCTTCTTCTTCTTCTTCTTCTTCTTCTTCTTCTTCTTCTTCTTCTTCTTCTTCTTCTTCTTCTTCTTCTTCTTCTTCTTCTTTATTTACTGCTATTTATTACTTCTTCTTTACTTCTTCTTCTTCTTCTTCTTCTTCTTCTTCTTCTTCTTCTTCTTCTTCTTCTTCTTCTTCTTCTTCTTCTTCTTCTTCTTCTTCTTCTTCTTCTTCTTCTTCTTCTTCTTCTTCTTCTTCTTTATTTCTTCTTTATTTCTTCTTCTTCCTTCTTCTTCTTCTTCTTCTTCTTCTTCTTCTTCTTCTTATTCTTCTTCTTCTTCTTCTTCTTCTTCTTCTTCTTCTTCTTCTTCTTCTTCTTCTTCTTCTTCTTCTTCTTCTTCTTCTTCTTCTTCTTCTTCTTCTTCTTCTTCTTCTTCTTCTTCTTCTTCTTCTTCTTCTTCTTCTTCTTCTTCTTCTTCTTCTTCTTCTTCTTCTTCTTCTTTATTATCAATACTTTATTAACTGTGTATGTAAGTTTCACCATGTTTTGCACTACAGCGGTAGAGCAAAGTATAATTTGTTAGCAATAAACCAAAAGCATATTTTATGGCCTAATCATCACTACATAGAACACCACCCATAAAGCATGATACTAGTAGACCACAAAAACTGCTATAAACCCCCAAAGCATATTTTATTGCCTAATCATCACTACATAGAACACCACTCATAAAGCATGATACTATTAGACCACAAACTGCTATAAACCCCAATAATATACTATACTAGTGACTCTAATTGTGTTACCCAATATTATACGAAATAATACTATAAAACATAATAATAAACACACTAATAGTGTATATTAGTTGAATGCACAATCTGATGAGAAGTCAAAAAAAAAAAAAACAACATAACAATAACCTAGAAAGAGTGTAGAGTATTTTTGTGCAAACTATTATACTAGTAGATGGTCTAAGATAACTGTATGTGAAGGAAAAGGTGTGCTCTCCACTCAAACTTTCTTTTTATGAAATCTCCTACTCCCCAGCTGAGCGGTACGCCCAATGGGAAACAAAACGTGGCACATAACACGCCGCCCGCCAGCTCTGGCTCGGTGAATAGGAATCAGTAATCGGGCGGAGTATAAACAACACCGCCGCCAATGTGCTCCTCCCATCTCTGAGGAAATCTGGCGGCAACTTAGTATTATATTAGCATGTAATAATAATAACAATAATAATAATAATAATACTACTACTAATAATAATAATAATAATAATATTAATAATAATAATATTAATAATAATAACATGCAATTTCATTTTATAACACATACTAACAAAATAGTGTATAGCCTACTATACTTAACTATAATAGGTTAGGTTGCGTAGGAGGATCTAAAAAGTACAGTAGTATATACACACACACACACACACACATACATATAGACAACAAACTAAATTAGAAACCACACGTCAGTGAAGCTATCAAATCCTCCAGTTTCTGTCTCCACCTCCTACGCCGACTCAAGTCCCTCGGTGTTCCTGCACACGAGCTCCTCAGTGTTTACACAACATTCATACTTCCCAAGCTCACCTATGCCTCCTCCACTTGGTCTTCCTCCCTAAATGCCACACAACGTAAACACCTCGAAAAAGTGCAAAAGAGGCCATGCAAGATTATTCTCTACCCTTCCTACTCCACATATCAAGAAGCGCTCAACACACTGACCCTTTAGACTCTCACTGACCATCACCACGACCTCATCTGCAAATTTGGTAAGAAGCTTCTACACCATCCCCGACACCGGCTCCTACTACCACCTGAGATCCCTAGTCCGAGAATTGCTCTTTGACACCACAACCGCATCCAGCCCAGCCCATACGTGCACGAACTGATCGCTATAAGAACAATGATCCCAACCATTGTAAAAATTATCGATAACTTGTAATAAATCAGTGTACTCACTCCCAGTAAACACTACTCCTTGCACTGTCACTATGTTGAAATGAACTGTAGTTTGAGCTTTTCCCCAGCTAGTTATTATATGTCTTATTTGTGTCACTCATGTTACTTGTATATTATTTGTAATTCGTAACCCATTCCCCAAATATGTAACTGTATATTTTCAGCCTTCTGGCTGCCAAGCATTTTCAATAAACCGTTAATTATTATTATTATTATTATTTATATGTTGGCCGATACCAACTCACTCCCCTGAACCCTCCTCCCCACCGGACTATCAACAAGTTCTTGCCATAAGGTACTATCTCATTTGGCAAAGGAATGGAACCAGTGATGAATAGTGGTGAACAGTGCTTAACTCAGTGAAAAACAACTCGGCAGTTGAGTCTTACCCAAGCTAGCTAACCACCTTCACACAGTGAGGTCCCAGGTACCCAGTTATACTTCCCCTGTGACTCCACGATAGAGAGGCCTGGGACCACACCTCACCCACTTGAATGAGTGAGTCATGTCGACCACGTGGTGTCCCCAAGATGCTACGACACCACGTAGTGAATGTTTTGCTACAGCATCATCATGTGAAGTTCCTCATAACACCATCTGTGAGGTAACTGCTACATCATCAGGCCCCTCATAACGCCATCTGTGAGGGAGTTACTACACTACGTGTCTGGTGTTTAACATCTCACCTTACATGATCTACGCGTGCAAACATTAATCTGTATGTTCACTGTGTGCTCCTTCACCTTTCTCTAATGAGGGCTTTTGTTAAACCACCAATGTATGTACTAAGTCAATTGTGTCCAATGTATACTTTCGAAAAGCACTTGTTTGGGTTAGGTAGGAGAGAGTAGTCGTCATTATTGTCCAAGCCACATTATTTATTTCTATATATAAAAGTAATGTAGGCTGGTTTTTAAATACCTCAATCCCCTAACGGTGCCGTTTGTATATTAAGAAATACCGAAGCCATACAGTACAACACCAGCGAATATGAAGTATCACTGTAACCGGCAACTGTTACTCACTCATACCTACATACATATATAGAGTCTTTACAGAATGATAGCAGACACGGGGAAGACGAACAACAAGAGGAGAAGAGTTAGAAGAAAATCAACTTCAAGCTAAGAAGAAGAATACCAAGACATTTCCTCCAAACAAGAAAACAACACACACACAATCAAGCCGACCAAACACTGAGAAACCATAGCGGAACCCAACATGCACCGGACGCTTGACCTGACTCTATCCTGCCGCATCCAGGCGAGTTGCTGCTTAAAGTCCCTCACGCAAGCGCTGTTTAGCCACTGCACCTATTCTATCCTCCTAAAATTCACTTCAATCCCCCCTGCCACTAGCATGTTATGTATGTATGTATGTATGTATGAATGAATGATAACTGCAACTTTGCGTATTAAAACTCATTACTCTTACCGAAGTAATATAGTGCGTGGTTATGTTATGTCATGTTAGGATAGATTATAAACTACATTGGGTTACATTTCGTGAGGTTCGGTGACGCTACAGGAAGTTAGGTGAGGTACCTGGAGGTTAGGTGAATGTTGACTGACTGACTGACAATTATTAGGAAGTGGTTCCAACACGTTCACACACAACCTATACTCATACCACAAGTCCAGAATTAGAGAGGATCATGTTATTGGATATATTTTCAACGATTTACTCAGTGTCTAACCAACTCTTTTGCGATTTAAATGTGGACCTAAAATTAGGTCCGTATATTTGTTTGTCGTGGTGGTGGTGGTGGTGGTGGTGGTGTGCGCCCGTCCATCAGGTTGATTAACCACCAAAACCATAAAGGGTGCGGCCCTGCCGTTTCAGGGCATACACCACATCCATGGCGGTGACGGTCTTCCTTTTTGCGTGCTCGGTGTAGGTGACGGCGTCACGGATGACGTTCTCCAGAAACACCTTGAGGACGCCGCGGGTCTCCTCGTAGATGAGGCCGGATATACGTTTAACACCTCCACGCCGAGCTAGACGACGAATGGCGGGCTTGGTGATACCCTGGATGTTGTCACGAAGCACCTTACGATGACGCTTGGCGCCACCCTTTCCAAGTCCCTTGCCTCCTTTGCCTCGTCCAGTCATGTTGTTGTGGTTGCTACTACCGGTGGTCCTGGTGTGGCTTCGCCCACGGTTTGGTGGGAGTAGGTGGCGTGCTGTGGACGCAGCGGTAGTATCGTTCATCCAAGGCCGTCCCTCCCTCTTGGAGGTGGGGCGTAGCTTGCGGATGACGCATGCGGCACTCGTGGCCAATGAGGTGGCCACTGAGGTGGAGCATGTCTGTATATAAGCCCGCCCGCCTGCCGGGCCGCCCGTATTGACTATTTCGTCGTCGAGATGGCCCGTACTAAACAGACTGCCCGCAAGTCCACTGGAGGCAAGGCTCCACGGAAGCAGCTTGCCACCAAGGCAGCTCGCAAGTCCGCCCCAGCCACCGGTGGTGTCAAGAAGCCCCATCGTTACAGGCCCGGAACCGTCGCCCTTCGTGAGATCCGTCTCGTTGCCGAAGGCACCGACTATATGGGAAGCGCGGCCAGCGGTAGTGAGATCGCCGGATTTTCCAAAGACTGACCTGCGCTTCCAGTCGTCTGCCGTCATGGCTCTGCAGGAAGCCTCTGAGGCTTACCTGGTGGGTCTTTTCGAGGACACCAACCTGTGTGCCATTCACGCCAAGCGCGTTACCATCATGCCCAAGGACATCCAGCTGGCCCGGCGCATCCGCGGAGAGCGTGCTTAAGTCCTCTCCCTTGGGGAAAAAGAAAAAGCACAACAAAACCTACCAGACATCTATAACTCGGCCCTTCTCAGGGCCAAAGAACTGTTCTGAAGATAATTTTCATGACAATCGAAATGGTTGGTGGTAGGAGAGCGTTAATTTCGGTTACCCAAATCGCCTAACGGTAAGTTGGTAACATTCGTGCAGGCACGAATGTATAGTAGGTCATCAATTCGGGAGGTGGGTGGGTGCAACAAACAAGAGCTAGTAACAAATAAATGTATAAAGAATAAGTAAGTAAATAAATAAATAAAATAAAAGAAAATACAATAAAATAAAAGAAAATACAATAAAATACAATAAAATAAAATAAATTGTTTACATGAAATAGGCGTGCTGCAAACATGAAATGAAGCCCAAACACACTCCATGTATGTCACTTTGCAGTGGGTGTAAAAGTACTCCACGCAGAATTTATTTATTTATTTATTATGTTTCGATTTAGTCCGGTTTCTACGCCAATAGAGAATGCAGATTATTATAATTTTTTTTTTTTTTTATTTCCCTCTCAATATATCACTGTCGGTAACTGTCTCTTTAACATGTAACTGTGGCTCCGATGGAGCCGATTAAGTTGTAGTAGTGGGATGGCGTGTTTGTTGTGCACAAGTAACCTCTTACTTGGAAGAGGTGTACTTGGTGACAGCCTTGGTGCCCTCAGACACGGCATGCTTGGCCAGTTCACCGGGCAGCAAGAGTCGGACAGCTGTCTGGATTTCCTGACTTGTAATGGTGGAGCGTTTGTTGTAGTGCGCCAGGCGGGAAGCTTCGGCAGCGATGCGCTCGAAGATGTCGTTCACGAAAGAGTTCATGATGGACATAGCTTTGGAGGAGACTCCTGTGTCGGGGTGCACTTGCTTCAGTACCTTGTAGATGTAGATGCTGTAGCTTTCCTTCCTCCTGCGCTTCTTCTTCTTGTCACCCTTGGCAATGGCCTTCTGGGCCTTTCCAGCCTTCTTGGCAGCCTTTCCGGAAGTTTTGGGAGGCATGGCGGCACAGTTACTCGTGGCGCGGAGCGAGAGAATTGAAAACTGGCCCGACTAACTTTTCCTTATATACCGAGCGGGCCGCTCAGGATCAGACTGGCTGCAGCTACGGCTCTCTTACATTGGTTGGGTCTGCGAGACGGCCACCTGGCCTGATCCTGAGCTTGGTATAAAAGACCAAGGTGGCGGGCGGAAATTTAACTCCTATCACGAAAAGCAGCAGCAGCAACATGTCAGGACGCGGCAAGGGAGGCAAGGTGAAGGGCAAGTCAAAGTCCCGCTCTAGCAGGGCCGGACTCCAGTTCCCCGTGGGTAGGATCCACCGTCTCTTGCGTAAAGGCAACTATGCTGAGCGTGTTGGTGCAGGTGCACCTGTGTACCTTGCAGCCGTCATGGAGTACCTGGCAGCAGAAGTGCTCGAGCTGGCCGGTAACGCCGCCCGCGACAACAAGAAGACCCGCATTATCCCGCGTCATCTTCAGCTTGCCATTCGCAATGACGAGGAGCTGAACAAGCTCCTGTCTGGAGTCACCATTGCTCAAGGGGGTGTCCTTCCTAACATCCAAGCTGTGCTCCTCCCCAAGAAGACAGAGAAGAAATAAGAACCCAAGGTTCGTTCACACAAGACAACCTAACCAAACAGGCTCCTTTCGGAGCCACAGGATATCACTTAAAGAGAGAAATATACGACATCAACGGTTTGCAGGATAACACTCTATTTTACGTCAAATTAGCATAGTATTGTGGAAATAGAGTGAAATTGATTTAGAATGGTGTAGATGTGAAGGGCGGTTGTGGGGGCCTGGGGTGGGGGACTTAAACGGGACTTAGAAGGGCGCAAGAAGCAGCAGGAGCCAGGGAGGCGACCTTATTTTCACTCTGGTTCATTGACAGTACACATTTACCAGCAGCATACATTGGAGTCATATTGTAATTGTAGACTAATCAGTGTGGGCAAGCTAGCCAATTTGGGATAAACAGCAAGAATGTAATGTCCTCAATGAAGTAATGACATAGTTCAAGATACAATAAGTGAGGTGGCCTGAAGTCTTTGACAGTGTCCCATTCAATAATATAGTAGTGCTTTAAAGGTGTATCACCAAGTTTACATGCTGAGTGTTCCGGTATGGGTACAGCGTTACTAACTAGCCAGATGTGTCTGTATCCTAACCTAATTCTGGCCACGACTACATCACACAGGCAGGCAGGCAGGCAGGCAGGCAGGAGCAAGTTGTTTGGACACTCTTCCTAGCCCCCTTGGTCCCTGTTCACCTACTGTAGCAGTAAGTAGGTACCTGTTGTAAATCGAAAGCTTGCCAATTCGTATTCAGGGAAAGTTGTTGGAGCTTCTAAACTTGAACTGACACAATCCGAGGAGTGGTGACCCGAGGATCACAGACACTATCTCTCCCACTACAAATCCCTTCCTAACCTCCTGCTCCTTCCTCTGTCCTCCCAAAATTGAACCATGCTATCTTCTTCTTCTTCTTCTTCTTCTTCTTCTTCTTCCTCTTACTTCTTCTTCTTCTTCTTCTTCCATCAATACTTTATTAACGGTGTATGTAAGTTTCACCATGTTTTGCACTACAGCGGTAGAGCAAAGTATATTTTGTTAACAATAAACCCAAAGCATATTTTATGGCCTAATCATCACTACATAGAACACCACCCATAAAGCATGATACTAGTAGACCACAAACTGCTATAAACACCCAAAGCATATTTTATTGCCTAATCATCACTACAAAGAACACCACTCATAAAGCATGATACTATTAGACCACAAACTGCTATAAACCCCAATAATATACTATACTAGTGACTATAATTGTGTTACCCAATATTATACGAAATAATACTATAAAACATAATAATAAACACACTAATAGTGTATATTAGTTGAATGCACAATCTGATGAGAAGTCAAAAAAATAAACAACAACATAACAATAACCTATAAAGAGTGTAGAGTATTTTTGTGCAAACTATTATACTAGTAGATGGTCTAAGATAACTGTATGTGAAGGAAAAGGTGTGCTCTCCACTCAAACTTTCTTTTTATGAAATCTCCTACTCCCCAGCTGAGCGGTACGCCCAATGGGAAACAAAACGTGGCACATAACACGCCGCCCGCCAGCTCTGGCTCGGTGAATAGGAATCAGTAATCGGGCGGAGTATAAACAACACCGCCGCCAATGTGCTCCTCCCATCTCTGAGGAAATCTGGCGGGCAACTTAGTATTATATTAGCATGTAATAATAATAACAATAATAATAATAATAATAATACTACTACTACTACTAATAATAATAATAATAATAATAATAATAATATTAATAATAATAATATTAATAATAATAACATGCAATTTCATTTTATAACACATACTAACAAAATAGTGTATAGCCTACTATACTTAACTATAATAGGTTAGGTTGCGTAGGAGGATCTAAAAAGTACAGTAGTATACACACACACACACACACACACACACACACACACACACACACACACACATACATATAGACAACAAACTAAATTAGAAACCACACGTCAGTGAAGTTATCAAATCCTCCAGTTTCCGTCTCCACCTCCCACGCCGACTCAAGTCCCTCAAAGAGGCCATGCAAGATTATTCCTTCACCCTTCCTACTCCACATATCAAGAAGCGCTCAACACACTGACCCTTTAGACTCACTGACCATCACCACGACCTCATCTGCAAATTTGGTAAGAAGCTTCTACACCATCCCCGACACCGGCTCCTACTACCACCTGAGATCCCTTGTCCGAGAATTGCTGTTCGACACCACAACTGCATCCAGCCCATACGTGCACGAACTGATCGCTATAAGAACAGCCCAGTCCCAACCATTGTAAAAATTATCAATAACTTGTAATAAATCAGTGTACTCACTCCCAGTAAACACCGCTCCTTACACTGTCACTATGTTGAAATGAACTGTAGTTTGAGCTTTTCCCCATCTAGTTATTATATGTCTTAATTGTGTCACTTATGTTACTTGTATATTATTTGTAATTCGTAACCCATTCCCCAAATGTGTAACTGTATATTTTCAGCCTTCTGGCTGCCAAGCTCTTTCAATAAACCGTTAATTATTATTATTATTATTATTATTTATATGTTGGCCCATACCAACTCACTCCCCTGAACCCTCCTCCCCACCTGACTATCAACAAGTTCTTGCCATAAGGTACTATCTCATTTGGCAAAGGAATGGAACCAGTGATGAATAGTGGTGAACAGTGCTTAACTCAGTGAAAAACAACTCGGCAGTTGAGTCTTACCCAAGCTAGCTAACCACCTTCACACAGTGAGGTCCCAGGTACCCAGTTATACTTCCCCTGAGACTCCACGATAGAGAGGCCTGGGACCACACCTCACCCACTTGAATGAGTGAGTGAGTCATGTCGACCACGTGGTGTCCCCAAGATGCTACGACACCACGTAGTGAATGTTTTGCTACAGCATCATCATGTGAAGTTCCTCATAACACCATCTGTGAGGTAACTGCTACATCATCAGGCCCCTCATAACGCCATCTGTGATGGAGTTACTACACTACGTGTCTGGTGTTTAACATCTCACCTTACATTATCTACGGGTGCAAACATCAATCTGTATGTTCACTGTGTGCTCCTTCACCTTTCTCTAATGAGGGCTTTTGTTAAACCACCAATGTATGATGTACTAAGTCATTTGTGTCCAATGTATACTTTCGAAAAGCCCTTGTTTGGGGAAGGTAGGAGAGAGTAGTCGTCATTATTGTCCAAGCCACATTATTTATTTCTATATATAAGTAATGTAGGCTGGTTTTTAAATACATCAATCCCCTAACGGTGCCGTTTGTATATTAAGAAATACCGAAGCCATACAGTACAACACCAGCGAATATGAAGTATCACTGTAACCGGCAACTGTTACTCACTCATACCTACATACATATATAGAGTCTTTACAGAATGATAGCAGACACGGGGAAGACGAACAACAAGAGGAGAAGAGTTAGAAGAAAATCAACTTCAAGCTAAGAAGAAGAATACCAAGACATTTCCTCCAAACAAGAAAACAACACACACACAATCAAGCCGACCAAACACTGAGAAACCATGGCGGAACCCAACATGCACAGGACGCTTGACCTGACTCTATCCTGCCGCATCCAGGCGAGTTGCTGCTTAAAGTCCCTCACGCAAGCGCTGTTTAGCCACTGCACCTATTCTATCCTCCTAAAATTCACTTCAATCCCCCCCTGCCACTAGCATGTTATATATGTATGTATGTATGTATGTATGTATGTATGTATGTATGTATGAATGAATGATAACTGCAACTTTGTGTATTAAAACTCATTACTCTTACCGAAGTAATATAGTGCGTGGTTATGTTATGTCATGTTAGGATAGATTATAAACTACATTGGGTTACATTTCGTGAGGTTCGGTGACGCTACAGGAAGTTAGGTGAGGTACCTGGAGGTTAGGTGAATG
This sequence comes from Homarus americanus, assembly GCF_018991925.1. Classification (NCBI taxonomy): domain Eukaryota; kingdom Metazoa; phylum Arthropoda; class Malacostraca; order Decapoda; family Nephropidae; genus Homarus; species Homarus americanus. The sequence continues at coordinate 486 of NW_024743212.1, read as the reverse complement.
TTGACTGACTGACTGACAATTATTAGGAAGTGGTTCCAACACGTTCACGCACAACCTATACTCATACCACAAGTCCAGAATTAGAGAGGATCATGTTATTGGATATATTTTCAACGATTTACTCAGTGTCTAACCAACTCTTTAGCGATTTAAATGTGGACCTAAAATTAGGTCCGTATATTTGTTTGTCGTGGTGGTGGTGGTGGTGGTGGTGTGCGCCCGTCCATCAGGTTGATTAACCACCAAAACTATAAAGGGTGCGGCCCTGCCGTTTCAGGGCATACACCACATCCATGGCGGTGACGGTCTTCCTTTTTGCGTGCTCGGTGTAGGTGACGGCGTCACGGATGACGTTCTCCAGAAACACCTTGAGGACGCCGCGGGTCTCCTCGTAGATGAGGCCGGATATACGTTTAACACCTCCACGCCGAGCTAGACGACGAATGGCGGGCTTGGTGATACCCTGGATGTTGTCACGAAGCACCT
>NW_024743211.1:0-10292 GCF_018991925.1 Homarus americanus | reverse complement strand
GAGTTGTTTAACTTTGACAACCGTTCGCAACTTTCCTCCATGACTTCAATTCAATTTCAATTTCAATTGTTTATTCCTTGATAGAGGAAGCGGGATCCTAGTGCTGTCACTAGGTACCCCTGTACAATGACACCAGAATCATCTGGCAAGTGTGAAAAGTATATACAGTATAAATATTATAAAGGGGCTTACTAAAGCCTAAGGAAGGAAGGATGTTCCTTTAACACATAATTAATATTATTTACAAAATATCTGGCCAGTATTGGGAGGATCATCGTCTCTCCGTCAGGGGGTCGTGGAGTGGTGGTCCAGCAGGCGTCACGGAAGCGTTGTGTGTGGGGACATCTTAGGAGGTAGTGAATAAGGGTGCGGCTGTCGGGTCTTCTGCATAACGCACAAGAGCGTTGCTCAGGGGATGTGGGGATACCAATCTCCCAAGCAAAGTCATACCCAATGATGATACGGGCAGCAATCACGTCCCCCTTCCGCGACCCTTTCCCGTAGACGTACGAGAAGTCAGGAAGTTTACGGAGGACATCGTACCATGTGGGCGGGGAGTCCAGGGGGATGGCTGCTTCCCGAGCTTCTCTCTGTCTGCGGCGGATTTGGGTCCTAATCTGTAAGAGTGTTCGAGGAACAACGTAGTCAGGTGTGGCCTTGTTGCAGCCAGTCTTGGCAAGGTCATCTGCTGCCTCATTCCCCAAGATACCGACATGACTAGGTATCCATAGGAATGTCACAGGACGGCCTTCATCCTGAAGTGTGGATGTTAACCCTCGTATTCGGAGGATGAGGTCCTTATTTTCCCCAGATCCAAATGCGATCCCGTCGAGAGCAGACCTGGAATCGCAGCAGACAAGCAAGGGGCAGAAACCATCTGCTTCTTCCTCAGCGAGAAGGGCAGCAAGGAGGGCTATTAGTTCAGCCTGAGTGGAGGATGCCCCGTCAGAAACTCTGAGAGACAGTTTGATAGGCTCAGGGCATGAGGACGGGAGATGTAGACACCAGCCCCGGCCCTACCTGTAGCGGGGTCAACAGAACCATCAGTGTAGAGGACGACCCTACCTGGGGACCAGTGAGCGATCCTGGAGAGGTGGTATTTGCAGAGAATAACAGGGTTCACCTGGGATTTCGGGAGCGGTCCACCGAGGGCAATCACTTCAGGTTGAAAATCCAGCCAGGGAGAAGGAGACGAACCAACAGCAGGGGTGACAACAATATCAGGCAGGAGGTCGTGTTCCTGAAGGGCTCGGATGAGTGACCCTCGCTACTGTCTTCTAGATGGAGGTCGGTCTCGAACAGCAGTAGTCAAGTTGGTTTGGACATAGTTGCCCCTAGGATCCCGTAGAATGGAAACGGCAGTTTTTAGATAAAACTCCTGGACACGATCCTGTAAGGGGGAAAGACCAAGTTCGTTATATAGAGAAGTAGAGCGTGTCCACTGAGGAGCCCCAAGGATGATACGAGCAGCTTTCCTCTGGATAACTTCGAGACGGTTGACAGCAGTCCGACTAATGTTGACGAGGGCAGGGGCGGCGTAGTCGACACAGGAACGAACAAAAGACTTGTACATGGTGAGAAGTACAGGGATGCTGGCACCAAGGGAACCCCTGCACATGGTAGAGAGGGGAGCGAGACGCCGAAAACATATGTCTCGAAGATAGCGGACTTCAGGGATCTGACAACGTGTGCGAGTTACATACACACCCAGGTATTTTGTCTCATTAACCCAGTCCAAGGGCGTTCCTGATAAGAAAAGGGGTGGAGGTACAACACGACCGTGCCACATGGCTTTTGTTTTCGCAGTTGAAAGAAGGAAACCAAGTGAATCACACTCTCTGGAGACCAGATCAAGGGCTTCCTGCATGCTGAGGTAGTCAGGGGCTTGGAGGAGGACATCGTCGGCATATCCTGAGTGGACAACTTCTGTCGGCCACGGGAGTGATGCACTGGAGTGCATGAGAGTGTTAAACAAGGTGGGACTCAGGACTCCACCTTGAGGGGTGCCGAGGTTCATTTCTTGAACAGGAGACATAGAGCCTTCAACGCGTACCTGGGCCTGACGTCCAGTGAGGTAAGAGGCGATCCATTGTAGAAGTCTCCCTTTAACCCCTAACCGTGCAAGTTCAGCTAAAATGAGGGCAGGCTGAGCCGTATCAAAGGCTCCCTTGATATCAAGGAAGACGGAGACGCGGGCAGTCTGATTGCAATAAAAGGAAGCAATGGAGTGTGCTGTGCTGCGATGTTGAATGAAACCATTGAGGGAGTTGTGGAAGCCGCCTATGGTGTGAAGAAGGCGACGATGGAGTACCCTCTCCATCATCTTGCAAACACAGGAGGTAAGACTAATGGGTCGATATTTCCCAGGATCTCCCGGCTTAGGGATGGGGATAATAGTGGCATTTTTCCAGTTGGACGGGAGAACCCTATGTTCATAAGACATATTGTAGAGAGCAAGCAAGGGGCCGTTAGGAATATTAGTACAGGCGTTGAGGACGGAGTAGGTTATCTGATCATCCCCAGGAGAGGTGTCTTTTCTAGAGCGACGAGCACTGTCAAGCTCGAACTGTGTGATGGGATGATCAGTGGGGGCAGGGGAGGCAAGAGCAGCACGAACAACAGGCTCAGACACATCGATGCGGGCCTGCACTGCCTCCTGCATTGGATCTGGAAGTGCCTCAGGGGAGGAAGCTCGTGCCCAGTCCTCCATTAAAGAGCAGGCAAGGGAGGCGGGGTCAGGGTGGGGAGGAGGCCTCCGTCGAGTACCCCGTATAGCATTAATCCGATTCCATACATAAGAGGGTGACGACTGGAACGATAGAGACCCCGTGAAGGATAGCCAGTCCGCCTCACGTATCCGACAGCGCTCCTGAGTTGCAAAGGAGCACCAATTTTTGAAGTCTTCCCAGTCCTCTGGAGACCGAGACCTCCGTATGGCAGAGTGGAGATCACGGGTTACCTGCCGGAGATGTCTCATGGCAGGGATACGATACCAGTAGTTGGTGGCGCTTCTGGGGTGACGGGGAGGGCGTGGAGGGGCAGCGCGATTGACAGAGTCATACACGGCATCAACAAAATCAGCGCTGTAAGAGTCAAGGGACTGGGGGACAACATAGGAATCCGCCCAGGTAGAAAGGTATTGGGTAAAGGAAGGAACAGCATCTTGTGTGAGACGAAGGCGAGGGGATCGATAAGGAGTTGATGTCGGGGCAGAGAAGGAGAGCCTGAGATGGGTAGTAACGGCAAGATGGTCACTATACAGAGCAGGCTTGGTGCAGACGGTAGGATGAAAGGAAGTATGACCGTTCAATAGTAAGCCAACATCAAGGAAACTATGGGGGAGGCGAGTAGGATCGTCAGGACAAAGAAAGCGAACATCATCATCCCCATTAAGAAACTGTGAGAGATGTGATCCATTAAGGGTACATGGAGTGGGATGATCCGGAGTAAGAGTGGGATGGCGGGCATTAAAGTCGCCAAGAACAATAGTGGGAACCCCATCATGGAGGTCGTGAAGAACCTGGGGGTCCAGAGAATCACTCTTGAAATGAACATTGACTACACGAAGGGTCCGGTCACCAAGAGTAAGGGAGACAGAAAGTAATTCAGACGGGGGTCCATGTGAGTCAGGTGAAGGAAGACGAACAGATGGAATGGTGTTACGCACAAGGGTGAGGAGGCCACGAGCCTGCCCACGGTACCGAGGCAGGGTGTAAACAGAATAGCTAGAGAGGCGGAGTGGAGTAACATCGTCTGTGATGGTTTCCTGAAGTAGAGCAACATCTACTTGATGGGAGAGCACAAACTGGGCGAGGTCTGTCCGGCGAGGTCTAAGTCCCTGGATGTTCCATTGTAAGAAGAGGAGGGAACGGCCTCCGGTGTGAGATGAGTCGGAGGGGCTAGACAGGGCTCCAGAGGAGGTACCAAATTCTGTTGAGAGAAATGGAGAGGGAGGAGGGGGAGAGCGAGGGATGGATCCTCCATCTCGGGAGATGGAAGGAGGCGGGTCATCAGGGCTTGCAAAATGCGCCCCTGTTGGGTCAGGGTGTCCAGAATGAGTTGTTGTTGCTTCTGCAATGTCGCAATTGTTTTCACAAACAAGTCGAGTTGGGCTGAGAGAAGGTTGATTTGCTTGGAGTGGCGATCCAGACGGAGAGTGATTGTTTCCATAGAACCAACTTGGTGTACCTGTGCATGAGCTGGAGGTGGCGGCGAGGATTGCCGAGGGCCCGACTGGGCATGTGGGGGTGGTAGCTGTATGGTTATTATGTATGCTGGATTATGTACTATGTATGTATATTATGTATGTGCTCCATTTATATTTATTCAGCCTAGCTAGCAGCGTGTGGCAATGTTATTACCATATCCCACACGCTTAATTAATGTGCCTGGCGACGTATGGAAGCTGCTAATGTATCACTTGCCATACGTCGTCTATGGTAGTTGACCAGGGCCCTAGCTAGGGAGCAGTGCTACCCCCCTCTGTGTACATACTCTTATCCAGTAAACCGAACCTACAAAACTATACAGGTGTTTGTGTTCTCTCCTGTATATAGAACTTATTACCCTAGAACATCTAACATGGCGCAGTGCGTAGTTTTACTGGATTATTACGAGTGATTAGTGCAAGTTTGTGGAAAGCCGGCTGATGGATCCCCGCCTTGGGTCAACCCCGAGTCATCCCTCGAAGAATTTCGCAACTTTGAGCAGTGTCAGTGACAGTGATTTTCTGTGAAGTGTTTAGTGCATTGTGTGTTTTGTGCCATTCATGTGTGACCTTGTTCGAACGGATTTCCAAGGTATACGGCATGTTCTGGGCATTTGTGGGGTGTAGAGCTCAGCGCACCCTCCTCTGACCGTTTACAGAGAGCGACTGAGCTACTCCTATTTCCACCCCCCTCCCTCACAGCGCCGCCTCCACCTCCCCTCACAGCTGGGGCGAGACGCTCTGCCTGCCTGGGACACACACACATACATGTACTAACACTTGCTGACCGCGCGGCTTTCTTATATATATTTTATATATATATAACCTACTTATCTGTGTATTTAATTAAATTTTTTGTCTGAAATCTTGTTGATACGACGGGCTGACCGGTCAACACTGATTTAAGACACAGTACACAGATAAAGTAGTTATGTCTCATGCCTTACGTAGCCGTGGACCCAGCGCCTGGATGAGTCAAGCGGATGATAGTCCCCCAGAGATGGATGACCAGGCTGACCATGACGGCCCAGCTCCCACAACATCGCGCAGCCCTTCACCTCAACATTCAGCGTTATCTCCAGAGATAATTGCCTTAATGAAGTTTATGAGAGATGAGAGACGCGAGGATGAAGCTCACAGACGTTTGGCGGATGAGCACAGAAGGCAAGCAGAGGCAGAACGAGACCACCAACGGAGAATGGAAGACAGTGCACGGTTTGAAGCCTTGATATCTCGCCTCACTGTTAACCAAGCCCCTGGATCTAACACTGCCTCGGTACTGAATGGTTCAGATACCTCATCCATGCTTCCTTCACGCCCCCCAGCCCCACCTAAAGCAGCAGCTCAAACGCCGCCCATCTTGGAGCCTGATGTAAATTTCCAGACTTTTCGCGAATGGCGGCGGCGGTGGGCTGATTATGCTACAATGGTGGATCTCCAGAGTTTGTCACAGCCTAAACAACTCATCCAGCTGCGTATGTGCCTGTCCTTGGAAGTTCAGCGTGTCTTAGAACATACGTTGCAGGTACCCCCAACCTCTTCGCTGTCTGTAGAGGAGGTACTGGACGTTCTACAACGGCACATCAAAGGACAGCAGAATGAAGCTCTGCGCAGGAGGGAATTGTTTAGCTGCAGACAGATGGAGGGTGAGTCTTTTGACGCTTTTTATGTACGTCTTAAGAGAGCCTCGGAAGAGGTAGATATATGTTTAGGCCACCACCAGCAGTGCGAGGAGACCCAGTTGAAGCAGGCGATCCTGATGGGTGTTAAGGACGAGGAACTTGTCCAACGCCTCACCTCCCTCGACTCTTCCTCTTCTCTTCAGGATGTGTTGACGATATGTCGCTCCTATGAGGCTGCCAGGTGTGCCACCTCTGCCATCCGAGCTCCCCCTACAGCTGTACGCGCTGTTTCCCGGTACAAGAAGGACAAGAAGTCTGCTCCTACGCCTTCGCCCACCACGTCCACGCCCGGTTCATTTTGCAACAACTGTGGTAAGCAGCACGGAACACAGGTATGTCCAGCTGCTCAGTCTACCTGCAACAGTTGTGACCGTATGGGCCACTGGTCGCTCACAGTGCGGTGCCCAGCTAAGTACGTACAGTGCAATGTGTGCGGTCGTCTGGGCCACTATGACAAGTGTTGCCCTACCCACGAACCCAAGGGACAGCGTCGGCGGAAGCCTCAGCGCCCTTCTACCAGAGAGGGCCGCCCACAGTCTTCCAATCAGAGGCACGACGACCCTGGACAAAGCCCGACCCATATTAGGAGGGTGTACTCCTCGCATCCCAGGACCAAAGTCCCCCAGTACATCAGCGTCATCGTGACCTACGGCGGTGTGTCATCCCGTCTTCAGATGTTGCCCGACACCGGCGCTGATGCTACAGTCATCGGTCCCCAGCATTTGCGATGCTTGGGGCTCTCTCCAAGCGATCTAGGACCGCCTCCCGAGGACCTCTGCGTCACGGCAGATGGTTCACAGATGGCCCCAGCCCTGGGTTCACTCTATGCACATGTCACCTTTGGCAACAGGTCGTGTCAGGCCTGGATTGACGTGCATAATGGTGTCCCGACTCCCTTGCTGTCCTACAGACATTGTCAAGAGTTGGCCATCATCTCCCAGGACTTCCCAACACCGATTCTCGAGGTAAATTACGCCAACAGGGTGCACGAAGGGAGCAGCAACTACCCTGCTGCCGCCCTACCCCTACCTCTGGCCAGTGACACCTCTCCTTCGGTAGTTGTCCCTGCTGCATCACGTCCCCACGCCTTGGCTCGCCTTCACGACAGTCACCGTGGAGCTGAGGCCACCAAACGACGTGCACGACAGACTGTGTTCCGGCCTGGCATCGACCCCGACATCTCCAATGCTGTCCAGGTGTGTAAGCCCCGCCACGTATTACAACCCAGCCAGCAGCAGGTACCCTTCATGAGTGACGACAACCCCACCCGCCCCTTTGAGTCTGTGTCGGCCGACTTTTTCTGTGTGTCAGGAAAGTCCTTCCTGGTTATCGTCGACCGCTCTCTGGTTGGCCGGTTGTCATCAAGGGCGGTAATGACACGACGTCTGCCGCCACCATCAGCAAGTTCCGCCACTACTTCCGTGACGTGGGCGTTCCTGTACGCCTGCGAACCGACGGAGGGCCCCAGTTCACAAGCCGGGACTTTGCTGCGTTCCTTGACCGATGGGGAGTCCGGCATGTGTTGTCATCGCCCCATTACCCGCAGTCCAACGGCCACGCTGAGGCTGCTGTCAAATCCCTGAAGCACCTCATCCTTAAGGTGGCCCTTTCTGGGAACATTGACTGCGAGGCCTTCGACCGGGGTCTTCTTGAACTCCGCAACACACCCAACCACACCGGACGCTCCCCTGCCCAGGTTTTGTATGGGCGCCCCCTTCGTTCTTGTGTCCCTGCTCACCCTCAATCCTTCTCCACGGAGTGGCAGGCCAAGACAGAGGATTGTGATCGCCGAACGTGTTCAGGACGTCGTCGCCCGCTACAAACGACCACGCCCGTTCTCTCCCCAGGTTGAGTGTCGGTACCCAAGTCCGTGTTCAGGACCCGACCTCCCTACGTTGGGACAAAGTAGGCGTAGTCATGGGTCTCGGCAGGTCACGGGACTACCAGGTGCGGTTACCCAGTGGTCGTGTGTGGTGGAGGAACCGCCGTTTTCTCCGCCCCGTAACAATGCCTTCTGCTGGCCCTGCTACCAGTGTTGAGTCCCATACCCTTCCCAGTGATGAAGTCCCTCGACGCTCAGAACGGATCCAGAAGAAAAGGTCCGCTCAAGACTTTGCTATGAGCGTATAGGGGGGAGGGAGGTGTATGTATATTATGTATGCTGGATTATGTATTATGTATGTGCTCCATTTATATTTATTCAGCCTAGCTAGCAGCGTGTGGCAATGTTATTACCATATCCCACACGCTTAATTAATGTGCCTGGCGACGTATGGAAGCTGCTAATGTATCACTTGCCATACGTCGTCTATGGTAGTTGACCAGGACCCTAGCTAGGGAGCAGTGCTACCCACCTCTGTGTACATACTCTTATCCAGTAAACCGAACCTACAAAACTATACAGGTGTTTGTGTTCTTCCCGTATATAGAACTTATTACCCAGAACAACATCTAACAGTAGGGGAGGCCATAAGACGAGTGGCGTAACGCCTTTACGGCGATTAACGGGCGTAGGGAGGCCATAAGAATGAAAGTGGCGGCAATCGCCTTACGGGCGACACGGCAGCAGGAGGCGATATACGAGTGGCGGCAATCGCCTTACGGGCGATTAACGGCGGCAGGGAGGCGATAAGAATGAGTGGCGGCAATCGCCTTACGGGCGATTAACGGCGGCAGGGAGGCGATAAGAATGAGTGGCGGCAATAGCCTTACGGGCGATTAACGGCGGCAGGGGGGCCATATGAATGAGTGGCGGCAATCGCCTTACGGGCGATTAACGGCGGCAGGGAGGCCATAAGAATGAGTGGCGGCAATCGCCTTACGGGCGATTAACGGCGGCAGGGAGGCCATAAGAATGAGTGGCGGCAATCGCCTTACGGGCGATTAACGGTGGCAGGGGGGCCATAAGAATGAGTGGCGCCAATCGCCTTACGGGCGATTAACGGCGGCAGGGAGGCGATAAGAATGAGTGGCGGCAATCGCTTACGGGCGATTAACGGGCGTAGGGAGGCGCTATAAGAATGAGTGGGCGGCAATCGCCTTACGGGCGATTAACGGTGCAGGAGGCCATAAGAATGAGTGGGCGCAATCGCCTTTACGGAAGCGATTAACGCGTAGGGAGGCGATATAAGAATGAGTGGCGTAATCGCCTTACGGGCGATTAACGGCGGCAGGGAGGCGATAAGAATGAGTGGCAGCAATCGCCTTACGGGCGATTAACGGCGGCAGGGGGGCCATAAGAATGAGTGGCGGCAATCGCCTTACGGGCAATTAACGGCGGCAGGTAGGCCATAAGAATGAGTGGCGGCAATCGCCTTACGGGCGATTAACGGCGGCAGGGGGGCGATAAGAATGAGTGGCGGCAATCGCCTTACGGGCGATTAACGGCGGCAGTGAGGCCATAAGAATGAGTGCGGGCAATCGCCTTACCGGCGATTAACGGCGGCAGGGAGGCCATAAGAATGAGTGGCGGCAATCGCCTTACGGGCGATTAACGGCGGCAGGGAGGCCATAAGAATGAGTGGTGGCAATCGCCTTACGGGCGATTAACGGCGGCAGGGAGGCCATAAGAATGAGTGGCGGCAATCGCCTTACGGGCGATTAACGGCGGCAGGGGGGCCATAAGAATGAGTGGCGGCAATCGCCTTATGGGCGATTAATTGCGGCAGGGAGGCGATAAGAATGAGTGGCGGCAATCGCCTTACGGGCGATTAACGGGGGCAGGGAGGCGATAAGAATGAGTGGCGGCAATCGCCTTACGGGCGATTAACGGCGGCAGGGGGGCCATAAGAATGAGTGGCGTAACGCTTACGTGGGCGACACAACGCGTAGGGGAGGCTATAAGAATGGTGATGCAATCGCCTTACGGGCGATTAACGGCGGCAGGGAGGCGATAAGAATGAGTGGCAGCAATCGCCTTACGGGCGATTAACGGCGGCAGGGGGGCCATAAGAATGAGTGGCGGCAATCGCCTTACGGGCAATTAACGGCGGCAGGTAGGCCATAAGAATGAGTGGCGGCAATCGCCTTACGGGCGATTAACGGCGGCAGGGGGGCGATAAGAATGAGTGGCGGCAATCGCCTTACGGGCGATTAACGGCGGCAGGGGGGCCATAAGAATAAGTGGCGGCAATCGCCTTACGGGCGATTAACGGCGGCAGGGAGGCCATAAGACTGAGTGGCGGCAATCGCCGTACGGGTGATTAATGGCGGCAGGGAGGCCATAAGAATGAGTGGCGGCAATCGCCTTACGGGCGATTAACGGCGGTAGGGAGGCCATAAGAATGAGTGGCGGCAATCGCCTTACGGGCGATTAACGGCGGCAGGGAGGCCATAAGAATGAGTGGCGGCAATCGCCTTACGGGCTATTAACGGCGGCAGGGAGGCGATAAGAATGAGTGGCG
>NW_024743210.1:0-19199 GCF_018991925.1 Homarus americanus | reverse complement strand
TCTCCCAGTATGAAAGATTGAGTTCACGGGGATGTAATAGTGATAATATCAATAACAATACTACTACTAACAATAATAATAATAATAAAGTTATCAATCATAATCATTTCTTTATTGTTATTATTATTATTATTTACATTTCACTAAGTATATATAATATTTAGCTTGTTTTGGAGTTGCTGAGTAAAAGTGCAATATAGTTTTCGTCTCTCTCTCTCTCTCTCTCTCTCTCTCTCTCTCTCTCTCTCTCTCTCTCTCTCTCTCTCTCAGACACACAATACACGGCGTCTCTAAGCTTTCGGATATATCAAATGTAGCTCTCAGTTCAAACCACTACCAGTTCACATCACCACCACCACCAGTTCACAGCAAGAAAAACTGCTGACGGTCCACCACACATCGAATGCAAAATCTTCTTAGGGAACTTCCAAGAAATACTTCACACACACACACACACACACACACACACACACACACACACACACACACATACACATACACACTTTAACGCTTCTGTCAAATCCGCGGCAGATTTTCTCGGAACTGCCACAAGAATCTGCAATACAGATTTAATTAAGGCGAGGTGGAGGAAATGTTGAACGTGATATATCGCCCTTGAAAGTTGTTTGATGAGAGAACGGGATGGCTTGGTTAGGTTAGGTGGTGAGAGAGTCAGACAGGTGGTTATATTTATATAATTATGTGTGTATGAATATTTTTGATGAAAGAATTGTTTTGCTTTCGAAAAGTTTTGAAGGAAACATTAGTAATAACGAAATTAATAATAATGAGAATATTTGCACCGTCATTGATACTACTACTACTATTATTATTATTATTACAAATAATATTAATAATAGCTTTAATAGTAACAATAATAACAGTCTAAAGAATATAACACTGCCCTGCATAGTTTTTGAGGTTTGTGTATTATTAAGCTTTTCTGGGTGTATTTTGCATGCTGATCTCAAAAATGTTATCCATTTTGCTCAATCAGGTCAGAATTTTGTGCTATAGCATTTTAAGCGGAGATTCAGGTAAAATATTGGCATTTTTCGCTCAAAATGGGGCCCTCATATTCGTTCATTAAAAAAATCATCCGAGACATTGGCAAGCCTCACAGAAAAGATTTCGGTCAGTTTTAATGCCCTTACGATGCATTTAAATACACCCACGTGCTCGCCGGCCATTTAAATGTCCGCCGTGACGCAAAGGAAAAGAGTATATGTCCGTGTTTTTTTACATATATTTTTTCACAATTAAATTTCTTTTTCATCTGGTGGTACATGGCATGTACTAGCAACCACCCCGATGTGCCTCTAAAGTCTAGACCCTCGATGAAGACATAGAAGAGACTGAAGCATCTAGTACATACTTGCCCACAGCTTCTGCAAAAGAGCCCATACCCTTCAGTCAAGCTGAGTTGAATGATTTAACAAGAGACTTGTGCTTGTCTAAGGAGTCAGCTCAACTACTAGGATCACGGCTTTGCGAACACAATATCTTAGCACCACACCTACACACCACACCTACACACCACACCCCACACCACACCTACACACCACACACCACACCTACACCACACCACACCCACCACCTACACACAACACCCCACACACACACACACACACCACCACGCACCTACACCACTACCACATACCTACACCACCACCACACCTACACCACACACCACCACACCTACACCACACACCACCACACACCTACACCACACACCACCACACCTACACCACCACACCTACACCACCACACCTACACCACACACCACCACACCTACACCACCACACACACACCACACACACACCTACACACACACACACCACACACACACCACACCACCACCACACACACCCACACCACACCTACACCACACACCACACACACACACACACACCACACCTACACACCACACCTACACACCACACCCACACACACCACACACACCACACCCACACCTACACACACACCCACACCACACCTACACACCACCACACACACCTACACCACACCCACACCACCTACACACCACACCCACACCACACCTACACCACACACCCACACACCACCCCACACCACACACCTACACACCACACCTACACACCACACCTACACACCACACCCACACCTACACACCACACACCTACACCACACCCACACACCACACCTACACACCACACCCACACACCACCTACATACCACACCTACAGTCTTCTCACTCTCCCCCATACCTTTCCTAGCACCGCCAACTGTCCCTCCTCCCACACACCACACCTACACACCACACCCACACACCACACCACACCACACCTACAGTCTTCTCGCTCTCCCCCCATACCTTTCTAACAGCACCGCCAACTGTCCCTCCTCCCACACTCCGGCACTCGTGTTTCAGGAAAGAAATGTATTCCGGATACTTAGAATATCCGAACCTTCCCTTCTAGCCTCTTACTGGAAACCACGCCTCCCCTCCTCCTACTCCTCCTCCTTGTCATTCTCTTCTTCCTCTTCCTCCTCCTCGTCATCATCGTCCTCCTCCTCCTCCTCCTCGTCATCCTTTTTTTCCTCCTCTTCCTCCTCCTCTTTGTCCTCCTCCTCCTTCTCTTTAAATTCCATGGATCTCCACCAAACACAACTACTACTACTACTACCTTTTTTTTTAATGGCCTCCAGCCTCCCCCAATAGCCACACCTTCGCCGCCATTTTATTACCTTAAAATTCAATATCCTAATACATATGTAGCTACCCTAGCTGTGTTGAGTTAGTTGAGCCGCAGATCTTTGCGGCATTTAGTGACTGTTACCTCAAAGTCGATATCTGCAACTGTTGTCGGCTTTGGGGCCGATGCTTTCGTCCCCCTGAGGCAAAGTAATGCTGACCTAAGCAGAGAGAAGGAAATTCAACATCTCAAACATGTTGTAACATGTTGTAACATAACTGGGAGAAGCTGCAGACGATGACAAGGAAAATGATTTTGATGGATTTTAATGAAAATATTCTGAAATATGGTATCGTAGTATTTATTCAAGTCAATTAGGATAGAATATTATTGTAATACAACAGTTTTTTAGGTGTAATATTGTATTGTGAGGACTCATTTGTGTTTTAGTATGAATGATAAGTGTGCAGGGATTATGGTGTTGTCAGAGAGAGAGAGAGAGCCTTATAATAGTTGTGAGGACATTTTGGACAAGGTAAGAGACTTGCTGTGTGTTGGTCTGCTGGCAGGAGCAACAGGTAGGCACGGCTTATAGCACTATTTTACCCTCACTTATATATCATATTATTGTATGGCAATAATTATTATTCAATATATTTAGCAATGGTTTTACTGTATCAATTTGTTTCAATTTGACTAACAAATTATAAATATAATATAATATTTTGAAGGGTTCTAAAATAAAACCAAGTTCTTGTGGCCCCAGAATATACTACATATTATTTTATTGATAACTTTAAACTATTGTAACACAATCGACCAAGTAGAGATAGGAACACGTAAAGGAAGATAGAACATGATTAAATTATAAATCTATTTATTAAGAAAACCAACAGCTCAACGTTTAACAGTTATGATACAGTTTAGGTATCAGGTATAGACTAAAAAATGTTTATCTAACCTAACCCAATTCAACCTACATCATTATATGTCCATAAGAGAAGTGGGACATCTTGGAGTATCACAAGATAATTAAGGGAGATAATGATTAAGCATTTAACATTTAAGTTATTATGTAATGACTAGTGTAATAATGCCCACAGCCATCCTGTCCACAATCCCATTAAAATCGTAGTAAAATCATAGACAATCTCCGCAGCTAACGGTCAAATACCCTTTGGATATTTGCCCAGCCAGCACAGTCAAATAACACCTTCATAACTTGTACTGAGCCATTATTGGGTAGTGGTGGTGGAGTCACTTAGTACCAGAGTACTGTGTTTATATTTGATTCATATTATCCACAGTTGTTCTGTGGATGATGTAGTATTAATGGTAAAATTTCATTTGTTACCACCAAGCATTTGGAAGTTGAAATTATGCTTGATGGATGTAAAATGTTATATAGATTTGATTCTATTGTTTAAAATTTTTTGGTACAAATTTATAAATTAAAAAGTTTTGATTTTAGGGGAAAATTTGACATTTCCTACGAACATCTCGGACAAGCGTGTACAGTGTATGTAATTAATTTGTATTTAGTATATATGTGCACTGTATGTATTAGATATAGAGTATATATAATTAATTTAGGAAAACCTAACCTAACCTACTCCAACTTAACCTAACCCATGCACTATACCAAGATCTGGTTGGTTAACAAACCAGCTACTAAAATATCTCACTTATACAGTACTTAATTTGTGACAGAAATGCCATATAATAAAAGTGTTTTAGAATGATCAAAACTACTGATTGCAACCGTAAAATTATCAAAATTCTTTGGGTGGCAACAAATGACATAATATCATATTAACTAATAAAATTGACACAACTTCTTAATTTAGTTATAAGTACCAGTATTTTTTTCGCTCTTCTGTAAATACGAACATAAATCACTTGCAGTTGACAGGTCATGAAGGATGAGGGCAATTATGGGGTAAAACACAGTGAAGAACTGATAGCGTGACACTGAAATGATGTCTCTACGTGCTTTGTATGCACAGAAATTAACTATTTACTGTAAACAATATGCCCCAAAATATGACGTGGCAGCCTGTGTTGTTGTCCGCTCTTAAACCTATAAACACTGACTCCGGTAATACTGTACTTAACTTGTCAATAAATGACAGAGCCTCACATTGGGGGTTTTATTACCATAAATATAGAATTGATTGACTTTTTCTTTTAAGCTTTACTATCCAGATTCATGAGTCTATTATCTCCACAAATCCCTTATTTATTTTTTCGTTTGTTTAAGTAGGATCTTAAACCTATTCTATGCACATTATAAATTGTGAGAATTATATTGTTGGAATCAAATCCCATAATATGAGTTTAAATACATTCCCAAGTTCTTTTGAGTAGTATTGGTTAATGAGTGAAACTTATGTTCTTATATTTTATTTTCCCTCCGTAGTTATGACTTCTTGTTGGCGTTGCTGTTTATCAAATCGTAAATTATCTGCAAGACCCATTGTCAGATTTATAACCGAGTGGGGGGGCCTGTTCAACGACCAAGATGGCCAAGATTATTTATTAACGACTGCCATATATGACATTATTAGTTGTAATTTCTATAATGAAACCATTTGCATATAAAACCAATTATACAGTGGTGGCGCTTTTGCAGTGGTGGCGCGGTGGTGTGGAAGTGGTGTGGTGGGTCAGTGGCGGTAGTGTGGTGGGGCAGTGGTGGTGGTGGGACAGTGGTGGAGGTGGTTGGGCGGCAGTGGTGTGGTGGTGGTGGTGGAGCAGTGGTATGGCGGTGGTAGTGGGGCTGTGGGACAGTGGCTGTGGTGATGGTCGGGCAGTGGCTGGTGGGGCGGTTGCAGTGGTGGGGCGGTTGCAATGGTGATGGTGTTGCAGTAGCTGTGGTGGGGCAGTGGTGGTGGTGGTGGGTCAGTGGCAGTAGTGTGGTGGTGGTGGGGCAGTGGCTGTGGTGGGGCAGTGGTGGTGGTGTTGCTGTGGTGGGGCAGTGGTGGTGGTGAAGCATTGGCTCTGGTGAGTCAGTGGTGGTGGTGGGTCAGTGGCGGTGGTGGGACAGCGGTGGTGATGGTGTTGCTGCGGCGGTGTTGGCAGTGGTGTGGCGGCAGTGGTGCGGCGGTGGTGATTTTGTGGTGGTGGTGGGTCTGTCGCAGTAGTGTGGTGGTGGTGGGGCAGTGGTGGAGGTGGTGGGGCGGCAGTGGTGTGGCGGCGGGGCAGTGGCGGAGCAGTGGTGGTGGTGGGTCAGAGGCAGACCAGTGGTGGTGGTGGTTGGTGGGGCAGTGGCGGAGCAGTGGTGGTGGTGGGGGGTCATTGGCTGTGTTGGGGCAATGGTGTGGCGGCGGGACAGTGGTAGCTGAGCAGTGGTGGGGACATTGGTTGTGGTCGGTCAGTGGCGGAGCAGTGGTGGTGGTGTGGCAGTGGTAGTGGTGTGGTGATGGTGGGGTAGTGGTGGTGGGTATGTGGTGGTGCTGGGGCAGTGGCGGAGCAGCTGTGGTGATGGGACGGTGGTGGGGCAGTGGCTGTGGTGGAGCGGCGGTGGTGGAGCGGCGGTGGTGTAGTGGGGCAGTGGCTGTGGTGGGGCATTGGTTGTGTGGCGGCAGTGGTGGTTATAGGTAGGACAGTGGCTGTGGTGTGGCTGTGGTGGGGTTGCGGAGCAGTGACTGGTGGTGGTGGAACAGTTGCAGTGGTGTGGCGGCGGTGGGGCAGTGGTGTGACGGCGGTGGTGGCGGAGCAGTGGTAGCGGAGCAGTGGTGGGGCAGTGGTTGTGGTGGGTCAGTGGCGGAGCAGTGGTGGTGGTGTGGCAGTGGCTGTGGTGGGTCTGTGGTGGTGGCGCATTTGCAGTGGTGGAGCGGTGGTGGTGGGTCAGTGGCTGTAGGGGGGGTCAGTGGCTGTGGTGGTGGCGCGGTGGCGTGTAAGTGGTGTGGCAGTAGTGTGGTGGTGGTGGTGGGGCAGTGGGTAGTGGTGGTGGTGGGGCAGTGGTGGTGGTGTTGCAGTGGCTGTGGTGGGGCAGTGGTGGTGGTGAAGCATTGGCTGTGGTGAGTCAGTGGTGGTGGTAGGTCAGTGGCAGTGGTGGGCGCAGCGGTGGTGATGGTGTGGCGGCGATGGGGTAGTGGCGGAGCAGTGGCTGTGGTGGGGGGTCAGTGGCTGTCGTGGGGCTGTGGTTGTGGCGCGGTGGTGGGGCAGTGGTGGTGGCGGGGCAGTGGCGGAGCATTGGTGGTGGTGGGGCAGTGGAGTAGAAGTGGCGGTGGTGGGGCGGTGGTGGAGCAGTGGCGGCGGTGGGGCAGCGGTGGTGGTGGCGGGACAGTGGTAGCGGAGCAGTAGTGGGGCTGTGGTTGTGGTGGGTAAGTGGCGGAGCAGTGGTGGTGGTGGGGTGGTGGTGGTGGGGATGTGATGGTGGTGAGGTGGTGGTGGTGGGGCAGTGACGGTGCAGTGGTGGTGTGGTGTCGGTGGGTTAGTGGTGGTGAGGTTGTGATGGGGTGGGGTGGCGGAGCAGTGGCGTTGGTGGGGCAGTGGTGGTGGGGGTGGGCCAGTGATTGTGGTAGGGCTGTGGCGGCAGTGGTGTGGCTGTGGTGGGGCAGTGGCTGTCGTTGTGGCGCAGTTGCAGTGATGGTGAGACAGTGGGGGTGGTGGGGCAGTGGTGTAGTGGTGGTGGGGGGTCAGTGGTTTTGTGGTGGTGGGGGCAGTTGCAGTGGTAGTGGGGCAGTGGGGTTGGTGGGGCAGTGGGGTTGGTGGGACAGTGGTGTTGTGGTGGGTCAGTGGCTGTGGTGGGGCAGTGGTGGTGTGGCGGCAGTGGTGGTGGTAGGTCAGTGGCTGTGGTGTGGCTATGGTGGGGTTGCGAAGCAGTGAGTGGTGGTGGTGGGGCAGTGGCTTTGAAGGGGGTCAGTGGTCTGTGGTGGTGGCGCATTTGCAGTGGTGGAGCGGTGGTGGTGGGGCAGTGGCTGTTGTGGGGGGGTGAGTGGCTCTATTGGGGTAGTTTGCATCAAAGTTAATCATTTGGACGAAGTGTGAAATAAATAAGGAAATGAAAACTGAGCGGACTACAGAAACAATTTGGATAGAATTAATCGACGGTAAGGAAAAATAATCACATGAGTAATATATAGACCTCCCAATCTTGATAGAGTTAATGAGCGACATATCTGGGATGAAATGCGCAGGGCTTCCATGCACAACAAAGTCTGTATAGTGGGCGACTTTAACCTTGGCCAAATAGATTGGACCGACCGTACGGGTAACTCGGAATCGGAGGATTTTCTCGAAACGATCCAGGACTGTTTCCTAAGTCAACATATAACCGAACCCACCCGGGGTAATAATATACTCGATTTAGTTCTGTCGAACAGAGAAAACCTCATTAGCAATGTCGAGGTAGGGAACGAGCTTGCAAACAGTGATCACAAAGAAATTAGATTCCAGTTAGATTTTCAGGGCAGACGTAAGGAAAATTCCACTAAAGTCCCAGATTTCAGAAGGGCAAACTTTGACAGTTTGAAGAGGCAGCTGAGGTAGGGGGTGTCATGCTTGGGGGTGAGCTACATGACCTCACATGAGGTGACCTCACTCAATGCACCCACAGAGGGCGACCTCGCCATACCAGGAGACCCGACGGTCGAGACCGACCTGATAACGAGATCCGAGATTGCCGAGTTCCACAACAATTTAAATAACGAGTTAGTTAGTGCACAAAGGCAGAACATACCATATAAAAAACTCAGATCAGACAACAATGACCCTAAATGGATTAATAATTATTTAAAGAACATCATTGGCAAAAGGAAGGCTATAGGTAGAAGGATAAATCGTGGTGAAATTTCCCTCCGGGATTATTATAAGGTATTG
The DNA here is from genome assembly GCF_018991925.1 of Homarus americanus. Classification (NCBI taxonomy): domain Eukaryota; kingdom Metazoa; phylum Arthropoda; class Malacostraca; order Decapoda; family Nephropidae; genus Homarus; species Homarus americanus. Next base: position 10,698 of record NW_024743210.1, on the reverse strand, counting down.
GCGAGTAGGGTTAAAACCGAGATAAGGAAAGCTGAGAGGAATAATGAGGAAAGGATAGCAAGGGAGGCGAAGACAAACCCCCAAAGGATTCTACCAAATGTATCAAACTAAAACACGAGAAAAGATCGGACCAATACGGTCGGATACCGGCGAGCTAACCGATAACGATGCAGAAATGAGCAATAATCTGAATAAATATTTTTCAACAGTTTTCACCACCGAAAATTTAAACATGATACCGGAGGCACCGACTCTATTCAGAGATAGTGAAGAAAACAAATTAAGTGAGATAATAGTGACTAGTAACGATGTTAGTAAGCAAATAGACAAACTAAAGCCTAATAAGTCACCTGGTCCCGATGAGATATTTGCCAGAGTATTAAAGGAATGTGAGGAAGAACTTTGTATGCCCTTAGCAAAGTTGTTTAACATGTCCTTAAAGACAGGTGTAGTACCAGAATCCTGGAGGATAGCGAATGTAATACCGATTTTCAAGAAGGGGGATAGATCACTATCCTCTAACAACCGCCCAATCAGTCAAACATCAATAGTAGGCAAATTACTGGAAGCAATCATTTCAAACTCTCTTCGAAATCACCTGGAGAAGCACCGATTGATCAACGATTCCCAGCATGGCTTCACAAGCGGGCATTCATGTCTAACTAATCTATTAATATTCTTTTCATCAATTTTCGAATCGGTGGACGAGGGGCACAATTATGATGTGGTATATCTCGACTTTAGCAAAGCCTTCGATAGAGTCCCCCACGAAAGACTAATTAGAAAGGTAGAAGCACATGGCATCAAAGGTAATATCCTTAAATAGGTTAGGGCGTGGTTACAGGACAGGAAACAGCGAGTGAGCATTAACGGCACCAAATCCCATTGGAGCAACGTCGCTAGTGGAGTTCCCCAAGGCTCAGTACTTGGACCATTATTATTTATTATATACATAAACGACATAGATATCGGCATAGACAGCAACATAAGGAAATTTGCCGACGACACTAAAATAGGACGCGTTATTAAATCTGACGAGGACTCCGCATAACTACAGGAAGATCTAAACAAATTTTTCGAATGGTCTGAAAAATGGCAGATGAAATTCAACGTGGACAAATGTAAAGTACTCAGTATAGGAGATGTAAACAGGGAAACCAGATGAACAACGATGCCCTAGAGAAAGCCGACTGCGAGAGAGATTTAGGAGTAATGATAAGTAGGAACCTTAAGCCAAGTAAACAATGTGTTTTTCCTTGTAACAAAGCTAATAAAGTACTTGGGTTCTTACACAAAGGTGTGTTAGTTACAAGACTAGTTACTGTATCTTGCGCTTGTGAGACCACACCTGGATTGTGCAGTTCAGTTCTGGTCACCGTATTACAGAATGGATATAGAATCCTTGGAAAGAATTAAGAGGAGAAGGACAAGACTAATCCCGGGCATTAGGAACCTTGAGTATAGAGGCAGGTTAAAGCATCTTATTTGCACTCCCTCGAGAGACATAGAGTGAGGGGCGACCTGATAGAGGTGTATAAATGGAAGTCAGAGCTAAACAAAGGGGACATTACAAAGGTACTCAAACTATCCAACCAGGAGCAAACTCGTAACAATGGTTTTAAATTAGACAAATTTAGATTTAGGCGCGAAATAGGTAAACACTGGTTTGGAAACAGAGTAGTGGATGAATGGAACAAGTTACCAAATATCATCATTAACTCGAATATGCTGAATAGCTTCAAACATAGGTTGGATGCTTATAATTATGTGCAATAGGGGTTGGGTGTAAACGGGACTGCCCAGTATGGGCCAATAGGCCCGCTGCAGTTTCCACCATTCTTATGTTCTTTTGTTCTTATGTTTAGTGGCTTGAGGTGGACGAAGGGCGAGAGGAGAGAGGTGAGTCTTGTCTTGCCAATGTTGTGTGTTTAAGGTTAGTCAAACAAGGGTGGTGGTATCAGGAAAGTGACTGTGGTACTGCCGGAAAAGTAGTTGTGGTGGTGCTACTGGGAAAGTGATTGTGGTGGTGCTACTTGGAAATGATTGTGGTGGTGCTAACGAGAAAATGATTGTGGTGGTGTTACCGGAAAAGTGATTGCGGTGGTACTGTCAGAAAAGTGTTTGTGGTGGTGCTACTGGGAAAATGATTATGGTGTTCCTGAGGAAGTGATTGCGGTGGTGCTACTGAGGAAGTGATTGTGGTGGTGTTACTGAGGGAGTGATTGCGGTGGTGCTACTGAGGGAGTGATTGTGGTGGTGCTACTGAGGAAGTGATTGTGGTGGTGCTACTGAGGAAGTGATGGTGGTGGTGCTACTGAGGGAGTGATTGCAATGGTGCTACTGAATGATTGTAATGGTGCTACTGAGGGAGTGATTGTAATGATGCCACTGAGAGAAGGATTGTGGTGAGGAACATTTATTCCATTATATAACTCTCCAAGTATTATTACATATAATATACTTTTCCTGCCAACTTAACAGTTTATAGTTAATATAAATTTGACTAATTCACCATATATATAAAGTACTAATTAAACAGGTGATATAAATTAATAATCTAAAACGACTTGGGGGTGGGGTAAGTGTGGACCCTTTACCTGTCAGACTTTGGGATACTTATGTGAGCAAAGTAACTCGCAGCCGTAGTGAATATTTTCTTATATTTCAATTCCAATATATACAAATCCATCTTCACAGTGCAATTAGATTAGTATTAACCCGAAAAGAAATGATACAAAGTAATAATTATTAACAAAACTGCCGATTATTCATTCTTACAAGGTAAACTAAAATTGACGTAAATCAACTGTTAGGTATGAAAAACTAAGGCAAAATATCCAACCAAATAATACGAATATTATATAATTATTCTTTGCTATATTATCTTTTATATAGATAAGAGCTGCTATCGGATTTACCTGATCGTTTAACAGAAGAGATAAAGTTGTTTGATGGAGCGTTAGGGAGTGTAGACAACACATTGGCCTGCGACTACAATGCAGTACTTTCATTTTCTCTTCTGCTGCGGCGTTAAGATAGTATTCATAATCTTTCATTCATATCCTCTTCTATAAACTAGGTACCCATCACAACTAGGTAATCTGGGAGGTTTTGTTGCTAAAATTATTGCAAGTCTTGAATACAGCTCAAATATATGTGATTATCCAATATAAATGTAAGGGTGGCTGAACATACTGTCATCACTGTAAGAGCGGCAGTTTCTCTCTCTTGCTCTGCCACCCTTATCTTACTCATACTTTTCTTGTCTTAGTTCTTTCAAGTGTTGTTTTTACTTACCTCAATTCATGGTTACTACATAACCTCAGTTCTTTTTGGTAGCATGGGTATTGTAATTCTGGTATCATGTCACTTGGACGGAAATAAAGGTAACTGCTGTGGGAGAAATGAATACTCCTAAAATACTCAAAGAACAAGTTTATTAATATTGAATCAAAGTGGGGAAAAATATATCATTAACATATAACTACCAGGCTCACTCCTGGGCTTATTGCAGACTGAGTATTTCTTATTTACTTATTTTCACTCCTCTGCAAGTTACTCAGATCCTACACTCTTACTGCACACAACCTTACTGGTGTTACATTACGTTACAGTTACAAGGATCAATTCCTTGACTTTACTCACACTGCCAATCCCAGTAGGTACTTACTTCACCCACATTACTGGTGGTGATACATTTCATTACATACATGGCCAACTTACATATGGTATTTCACACTAACTGTTGGTAGGGCATATGAGATGCACTCAAAACACACAACATGTTAATACTGAAACCAGCAAATACATGGGTCCATTACCCAACATGGGATAATTATTAGCAAACACATACAACCACATTGTGGACCATAACTCCAAAGCATGTCCCAGGGTATAGCACCGGCGCCTCTAACAACTGACGACTACCGTCGCGGTCGACACGTGGCGAGCGTCTGGGGTCCAGCCCCGCGATGTTGATCTGTAGTAAGTTAATCATGTCGAATCACCGACCGATGCATATATTGATCCCTGCTGGTTACCCACCGGCTCAGCAGCCGATGGGGTGTTCAAATAAGCCCACCCTGGAATCTGGGAACAAACGGGAGAGGACGTCACAGGACTGGGAAGCACGATGACAACACAAAACAAATCTTTCGTCTCGCAACGTCAGACGACATTTACTTTATATTACTTTTTTACACTGGGTGAATGACAATTCCACTGTTAAAGCATGAACATTGATATTCACTACAATTGACTGAATCAAACTGAATGGCTATAAAACACCGCTACATACCTGGGAACAAACGGGAGAGGACGTCACGGGACGCTCTCTCCCTCTCCCCCGTGGTAATATACCCCCGAGTTGCCAGCGATCACTACTCGTGCAACAACTCGACTGTTACTCATTCAAGTATGACCCTCAGTTGACAAAGGTCTGGCGAATTACTAAAGTTGATTTAGACAGACTAATCAAGATTGAGCTTGTCAGGAGAGATTGGAAAAAACGTATTAACAACTGCGTTCGAAGGCGGGACTTACCGGGAGGGATCGCGAGTCGAAGCGTCGACGGCGAAAAACACTAGTCTTCTCGGGGACGGCTAACCCACTCGTGTTTTGTGGTCGTAGAGTTTAATGAGAATCATTAGTGTTAAAACAGACTAACAGTCAATGTGACCACGACATAAATACAGTCGAGTCTGGATTTACGCGGGTTTGGTTTACGCGTTTGGTCGTTTACGCGGTGCCTTGCCAGAATGAAATTCTTTAATTACGCGGTAAATTTGGTCATTCACGCGGGAAGCGGCGCGGGCAGGGTGCGCACGAGGTCGTCCAGTCATCGAAGCATTACCGAGTTCTTCACCCACCACAGTCGGCCCAAGCCAGGGATAGTGATAGTGAGGATATGGACTTTGAGGGGTTTGACAAAGAGGCCCTGCAAGCCTCTGTGGTGGATAGTGATACAGGCGAGGGCCAATAATCTGCCGTCTGCCTCGGAACCAACCCCCCATGCCCGTGTGCCCAGCCATCTTTTCTACTAACGTAAGTGTTAAAAAACCTAATATTATTGATATTTCTTTTCTGTATTATGTGTGTGCATACCATCATAAAGTTAAGATACTAGTTTTACTACAATGTACGTATTGTGTCGCAAAAAGTGGAGTTTGGGGTCGGCCCAGTCTCTATTTTAATTAATTCCCTATGTTCCATTATTTCATTTACGCGTTTCTCGCGGGCCTCCGCGGGTTCAATTGACCGCGTAAATGCAGACCCAACTGTACTCTATGTATACTCACCATCGTTGATATCGCTATAGAGATGTGTTTTGGGGGAGATAATCACTACTGGCACTGTAGTTATGTGCCGAAAATAAAGATTTTTTTTTTTTTTTACTACAGGTTAGGGAAGGTTAGGTTAGGTTAGGTTGTATTTATTGGGCAAAACCCAAGAGGCAAAATTTCGATTTCTGGTTTTTTTGAAAACATCCACAATGCATTGTGGTCATTTTTGGTCTTTGAGCCCAACATATATCATAAAAATGAATGGTCCAAGTACTGAGCTTTAGGGTACTTAAGCACACACGTACGCTGTGGAAGCTTAACAATGACTGGGGAGAAAACAGTCGGGGACGCTGTGATGCTCCGCAAGAGAGCGTAGCACACCGAGGTGAGAGAGGGTGGCGCGCCATGTAAAGTAGCCCGTGTTGGGTGACAACGTTATACTGAATTGGTCGGAATCGTGGGTATCTAAAGAGTAGGAACGTTATAACGAAACAGCATTGTGTGGGGCAACATTAAGCTAGGACTGGGTGCTTACATTCCTTTAATACTCTGGCAAATATCTCATCGGGAACTGCCGACTTCTTAGGTTTAACTTGTCTGTTTGTTTACTAACATAGTTACTAGTCACTCCTATCTTGCTTGATCTACTTTCTTCACTATTTCTGTATATAGTCGGTGCCTCGGGTATCATGTTTAAAGTTTCGATGACGAAAACTGTTGAAAAATATCTTCAGATTATTGCTCGGTTCCCTGTCGTTAGCCTGCCAGTATCTGACTGTATTGGTCCAATATTGTCACGTGTTTTAGTGTGATACATTTGGAAGAATCTCTCGGGTTTGACTTTGCCTCCCCTGATACCTTCAGTTCTTTGCTTTTCTTATCTCAGTCTTAACCCTACTGGCCAATTCCTTATAATGATCTCGGAGGCAAACTTCAGCCGTTCTTTGTCCAATAATATTCTTTAAATAATTATCTATCCGTGTTTTTTGTATAGTATGTTCTGCCTTTGTGTATTAAGTAACTCATTTAAATTGTTGTGGAACTTGTCAACCTCAGATCTCGTGATGTCACCAGGTAAAGTGAGGTCATATATTTCACTGGTTGAGTCCTATTTGTTAGAGAGATCTCAGTGTGTGATGATTGGTGGAACCATTGCAGATCCTGTCCCTTTGCAGTTTGGAGTCCCACAGACATCAGTTTTGGGACCACTTGTGTTTACAGTCTACACCAGTAGTCTTGCATCTATGCCGATGATAATGAAATCTTTAATGTCTGATACGTATTAAGATTTGGATGGCTTGGAGAAAACTTGGACTGAATAATCGCAGAACCGAGATTATCGTCATCCAGGGAAATATGAAGGGAGAAGACACAGATGATTGGGCTCCTTTATACAGTACTTTGGGGAAATGTAATTCAGTCCTGTTGATTCTGTGCATAATCTTGGAGAGTAATGTGAATCAAAAATTAATATTAAATAGCATATAAATTCAGTAGTTGCAATTTTCATATTCAAATTCTATAGTACAGCTCAGTATGTTGTTAATCACTTATTTGGATTGACAATGTATTGTGAGTACAGTATTATATTTTTCGAGTATTTTAGCCGATAAAAGTACCAATAATATTACGGTAGTTGCTCAAAGTGGAGAAGGGTTTGAAAGAGGGAAAATGTGGAGTAAAATACTAAAAAGAACAATAAACGAACCTTTGAAAACCTGACCTGACCTAACCTATAAAAATCCTAAAACTATAAAGCACGTACAGCACCTTATTATTGTTGTTGTTTAATGTGTTGAAGTTTTCCGTGTTCAGGTGGGGAGGGGATCTATGAACTTGAAAGTGATTTTTAACCTTTCTATAGATTAAGGAAGGTTAGGTCAGGTTTTCAAAGGTTTGTTATTTTTAGTATCTTACCCCACATTCTCCATCTACTTCAAAGCCCTGTCCACTTGTTGGGAATTGGTGATGTCTTATACAGTACTGTACTGTAAGTGGGAAACACTGGAGCACCTTAGCTTTTGTGTTTATTCAAGACATTGTCAGGTCATGAGACCCAACTGTGGGTGACCTGACATTGCATCAGAAGGTCAGTATTTTGAGACCACTCATCGTCCACCCTACCTCCACCTGACATTGCATCATGTCTGTTCAGTAACAGGAGACCCCCACAGCTCAGTGTGACTGGGAAATACCCGTCGTCGTTGTAACACCGTATCAAAGATTTGTAGTTTTTTAATTATATTTATTTAACTAAGCTTTTAGATAAACAATTCGGGATTATTCTAGTAAAGAAATGGAATTTTGAATAAACCGTTATACGACCTGCCTAGGACTTTTTCCCAGCACCCAAGGTTTGTGTTGTTTAGTCTCTGGGAACTTTTCTGTTGAAATCCGAGGACAAGGATTTTCGTCCGTCCTGGAAGGTTTTCCTCCATCAAAGAAAGTTTATTTATTTTTTTATTTTGTGCATAATATGCAGAACCCCCGACTGAAATTAGATTAGGTTAAATAAGTTTCTTTGGTAAGGTTAGGTTGTGTTGGGTCCTGTTCATTTTTGTTTCCATTTTTTGTGTTCAATATCATGCAAATAGTATCTCCTCCAAAAATTTGGGTTCAATTCCATGAGTTTTTTTTTGTTCTGGTGCTAACGGTCTCCTTCACCTTTACTCATTATAATGTTTTACAGTGTTGTGTGTTATTGGTTACATTTCCAGGAAGCTTGAAGGACCAGCAACACATCTCGGTATGACCAGTACAGACTCAACTGTCCAGTAGGGTGTGTCAACATGTTAAAAATCAAATTTGGTAGTCAAAATATTGTGCCTCTTTATGTCTAAACTTGAGATTAGCAAACAAAAATGAATTGAAATAACCCTCACCTACATCAATTATACCTTAAAGTTTAAAATATCAGTATTTCAACAAATTAATGAGACTTGATTAGAATTATTCACTTGATATTAACTAATCTCATGTAAGCATATGGAGTATTTGATGGTTCTATAGCTTGTGTACAATATGCATGTCAGAACATGAACAGGCTCTCCGTGTGGGACAGTTTAATTCTTGTTTTGACTTGTACCAAGCGTGAGGATAAGGCGCCCGGCTCACTCTCCTTCTAGATATCATAGACGGTGGTTTGCTCTCATTGCACTTGCACCTACTCTACCAGACGAATTCTACATTTTAATTATTGTAAGTAGGGCATATTGATTGTCGCAGTTACTTATATCATTGTACAAAACATTATGTTCTAAGAAATTTTTATGTTATTTCTGTTACAGCATTTTTGATAAACAAATTGATATTTTTTGAAACAACAATTGAATTATGAAACATTTTTCTATTTGTCAGATAGTGTGAAGATGTCAAAATTGAAGACAAGAAGTCAGTTGTCAACCCACTTGGTAAAGGGAAGGAGCTTCCTGTATCAGAACTTCCAACAGTGAGAGACATGCTAAGATTAGGGTTACTCGTTCGAGAAAAAAATGCAAAGGACAGAAGGAACTATACAGATAAAGAACTCATAAATGACATGATAGTCCCTCTTCTGCATCAATGGACAAAAGCTAATGCACTATTCAAACCACCTGTGATTAATCAGTGTCGAACTATTGAGCTAAAACTAACGAAATTATGGCACAAAGCAGTTGAAACATCACTTTGTAAAGGAAACTTGGCCAGGAAAAATGAATTTCTGCACACACTTGATACTCTGTTTGACATTTTGACCTGCAAGTGCTCCATACAATTATGTTCTGAATCCAACTGTTCTCACTCAGGTAAGAGAGAAAATAATTCCCACATTGATTGTGGTTGTCCTCGTGAAAAGAAGATCCCTGTTTTAGAGCTTGAATTTATAAAGGCACAGAGGACAAAGGCAGAAGGCCAAGGAAGTATGCAAATGGGTTCAATAGATTATTCAGAAACAAAGAAGCAGATTGCTACTGCCAAGAAGAGAGAACAAATCCGAGAGAGGGAACAAAAGAAGAAAATGAAGAGTGAAGAAGCCATCCAAAGAGAGGAAGAGCTGTGTCAAGATGTTTATCACTTCTTTGATAGTTCTTCTGATGAACAGGAAGCAACATCAGATGATAGTTCCAAAGAGCCATCTGAACCTTTACCAAAGAAAATGAAATACAACACAAGAAATATTTCAAACATTGCTTTAGCTAGTATTCGCCACCATGCTGAACTTCGTGAGGCTGCAGAAATTGCAACTGCCGCGAGGATGTATCTTTGGTGATAGATCATAATAAAATTAGAAGAGCACAAGAAAAAATAATGAAGGAAATATCTGATCAGCATGAAAAAGATTTAAGCGAGGGAGGGCTCTCCTGTCTTTTGTTTGATGGCAGAATAGATGACACAAAAGTTTTGCTAGAAGTAGAGGGAGTGAACAGAAAGTTTCCAGGTCTTATCAAAGAAGAACACTACTCTGTCTGTTCTGAGCCTGGTGGTCGGTTTTTGTTTCACTTTGCTCCCGAAACTGAAGTAGAAGGGAAGAAACATGCAGAGGTCATTGCTGATCATATTTTATGTTGGGTTCAGGAGAGAGGACTTGGCAGTTCACTGCAGGCTGTTGGTGGAGATTCAACTGCAGTGAACACCGGATGGCAGGGGGGTGTAAGGACGCATTTAGAGAAAAAACTAGGAAGAAGACTTGTTTGGATTGTATGTGATTTACATACAGGCGAGCTACCTCTTCGTCATCTCATCCAGGAACTTGATGGTCCTACAAAGAGCAACAACAAGTGGTCAGGCCCCCTTGGCATCATGCTGGATGAAGCAACACAACTAGAAATAAATACAACCTTTCCAAAGGTCGAAGTTGGCCCTCCCCTTCCGGCGTTGTCTGAAGGAGTCATCAAAGATCTCAGCACAGATCAATCCTATGCTTATCGTATTGCCCAAGCAATAAGATCAGGAGAAGTGCCTCAGTCATTGGCTCTCTTGGAGATTGGACCTGTCAGTCACAGCTGTTGGTTAACTACAGCTCTTCGTTTCTGCAGGATTTGGATTTCCAAACACGAATTGAAGGGCAAAGTGCTGAAGAATTTGAGGTTAATTGTTGAATTTATTATTGGAGTTTAGTGTGAAACTTAATCCTATGTGGGTGGATGGGCCCAATCACCTTTTGTTTCAATTGCAGCTAGTAAGAACAGAGGAAGGTAGTGAGGGACATCGTGTTACCTGTGGCAAGAAGGTCCGCTTGGTATGCTCGATCAGAAGCAGTTTTGCAAGCAATGCTTTGCAGTCAATGTACCAATCTCCGAACCGAGGCTGTAGAAGTCATTCTAAAGATTAGAGGAACGCTAATAGATGACGACCAGTTGGGAGACTGTTCGTTTCATTCAAGAAAAGTTCCCCCAATAAACGTCAATGCCACCAAATCGTCAGAATTGGTTGACTT